>NC_135271.1:2575000-2740000 GCF_051311805.1 Agelaius phoeniceus
AGTTCTGCAGATCTTTGGAATTTCATCTGAATCCATGTGTTCATGCAGGATGGGCTCTCGTCTTCCCTGAGGGCTTGAAGAGCTGGAAGAGAGACGAACAGAGCCACGGTCAGAAAGCAAATGGAGGGAATCCAAGGAAAGCCTCCTGCCAGGGCCATGCCGGCCAGCTCTCACCATGGCCAGGAGGGAGCAGGAGACAAGGGCTTTGGGCGGAAGGTGCTGGCCACGGATCCGTCATGTGTCCCCGAAAGGTCTCCGGGCTGTGCCCCCGCCGCCCCTGGTGCGCACAGGGAGCAGAGCCCTGGGCAGCCTGGTGACGGATTGTAGCTGCGGGGCCAGGATTTGCAGCTGCTGCCCCCCCTTCCCCGGGCGGTACTCGCTGCCACGCGGCTGCCCTGACTCACCCTGACTGAGGACCTGGAGCTCCTCCTTCTGCCCCATCATGAGCACTCCGGCCACCCCTGTTAAGACAGAGCATGTGGCAGCGCCAGGCGGCTCAGCTGCCCGACATGGGCGCTGCCAGCCCTGTGGCCACACGCCCTCCTGCAAGGCAGGGCTCGTGCCGGGCCCCTGCCGCACGCTGCCGGCCGAGGGCACGGCTGCAGGAGGGCGGCGGCAGTGCCCAGGGCAGGCGGGGCTGCAGCGGCCCGGGCGCGGCTCCCGCTGTAGCCGGGGCAGCGGCCGGGCCGGGAGGCGGGGAGGGGCGCCGGGCTGCTGGCTCACCAAGGAACCTGATGGCCACCTCTCGTAGGGGCCGCTGTGGGCTCTGCAGGTGCGGCAGGGCCCAGCGCAGGTGCTCGGCCGCTCGGCTCTCGTCCTGCAGCAGCTGTGGGGAGCGGCGGCAGGCAAGGCTCGGCGCGGGCTCTGCCCCTCGGCCGGGCGCTCCCTGCGCCCAGCACCAGCCCAGCCGGCGCGCACAGCTCAGGGCAGCGAGCAGCGTGGGGGGCGCAGCTGCCAGCCCCCCGCACTGAGCACCGGGGGCAGGGGGGGCTTCTCCAATCCAGCCTGCAGCTGGGGCTCCCGGGCTGTCCTTACCAGGCTCTCGGCCAACTTCATCCGCCGTTTCTTCCTCAGCAGCTCCTTGAGATCCCTCCTCCTCAGGAAGCGTGTGGCACAAAGCAGGGCTTCGCCAGACGCCTGCAGAGCAGCAGAGAGCCACAGGTGGCACCAGAGCCCAGGTGAGTCACATGGCAGCCGGCTCCCTGTGCCAAGGCCAGGGGAGGCTGGAGCCCGCCAGGCGCCGGGGCAGGAGGCGGCCCAGCCCCCGGCCAGGGATGCGGCAGCATCACACCAAACCTCACCTCGGCCACGTGCATGTCCTCGTGGTGCCAGCGCAAGAACAGAGGGAGCAGGCTCTGGCTTACAACTGTCCTGAGAGCATTTTCCCTCTCTTCCACTCCCAGCTCCAACACCTTGCCGAAGAGCTTAATGGAGAGCAGCTGCACATGGCTGTTGTCCTGGAGGAAAGGAAAAGTCCTAAGCACCAACTACTCCAGGCCCACTGGGGCAAAGGCCCTAAAATGAACAGGGCACAATGTTTCCAGGCAGGCAGCGTCCAGTGCCCTTGGCTGCGGGCGCAGAGCCTTACCTTCTCAAAGTGTGGCAGCAGGGACTCAGCCAGCTTCAGGGCGGTGGTGCTGGGTATTGCGAGGTCTTTGTCCTGGAGCACATGCGTGAGCACAGAGAGGCTCATCCCGACCATCTCTGCATCTGGATGGGCCAGCAGCTCCAGCAGGTGTTGATAGAGGCCGCATATTCCTCCGGTGTGTGCAAGACCAGGCTGTGCTGTGAAGCTGTGACTGGCTGCAGCACCAACAGCTGCTTGGGGCACTGGGGCAGCTGAAGCGGGAGTCGGGAGAGCTGGCAGCAGCTGCCTCTGCTGCCAAAGCCCAGCCAAGCCCAAAGGTCTGCCTTCCCCAGCCCCACGCTGCCAGCGCGGCTTCAGCCACTGCCCCCTTCTCACCAGCGAGGGCTCCTTGCTGAGCACCACGAGGCCTCTGAGCTCCAGGTGCAGCCTGTCCCTGTGCTGGCTCGGCAGGTGCCGGGATAGCACCCACAGGGCACTGGGACCGTGTTTGCTAAGGTCCAGACACTCCAGGAGCTGAAAGGCCCAGGGCAGTGGCAGGGGAGCGGGCCGGCTCCAGGCAGCAGCAGCGGGCGCGGGCAGCCTCCCAGGCGGCTGCAGCTACCAGAGGCCAGAGAGCTGGGAGGCAGCTCAGCCAGGCAGCGCTGGCCATCAGGCTCACCTCCACAAAGAACGCCAGGGCAGGCAGATGCCAGCGGGGCTGCTTCCCGACCAGCAGCCTGAGCAGGTGCGAGGCCATGTGGGGACACAAGGGGGTAAAGCCACAGCGCATCTCCCTGGAAGGGGAAAAAGGCACCAAGGCCCTGAGCCGGGCGTGCAGAGCTCTCCCAGGAGTGACTCACAGAGGTCCCATCTTTCCCCAGCACTCCGCAAGGGGACATGGGCCCCTTGAGTGGCGGCTGCTGCTGGGCATCCTTCTCTCCCAGCCCTTTGCAGTCTGCTCGGCCCTCCCTCGGTGACGAGGCCCTCTCGCTTACAGGCCCCGGGGACTGTGTGGGGCACTCCGGGCACGGGGCTCAAATGGTGGCGGTGGCGGCTGGGAGTAGGGGATCTCACCTGGCCAGCAGGCCCGCTGCATAGTGCTGGGTGTCAGCACAGAGCAGGGTGTCCCAGAGCTGCTTGTGCTCCAGAGCCAGCAGGTTCTTGCCAAAGCCCAGTCGGCAGAGCAGAGCCTTCATGGTCTGCACTGCAAACCTGTGTGCCGAGCCAAGGCCAGGTCACTCTGGGAGCACTGGCCCTGGCCACAAGGGCGTGGGAAGGACAGGGCGACTGGCACCTGTTGGGCTCGCTGGGAAGGCCGTGTTCCTCCCGGCACGCACTCCAGAAGCGCTGGGTCTCCACGTCCTCTGGCCTCTGCTCCGTGGTGGTGAAAATTTGCAAGAGCAGAGCCACCAACAGGTGTGGAGAATGAAGGAGGATTGCGTAGTGCCACTCGGGCATGCTTGCAATCCTCCACAGCACCAGAGTTGCCTGCAAGAGACAAAGCGCCCCGAGGCAGCGCTCAGTGCCGAGGTGTCCATCAGGCAGAGCCGGGGGGCAGGGGCAGGGGGAGCACCCGGCCTGCTGCCCCTAGCCCAGCTTTCAGCCCTGGCAGGGAGCTGCAGGGTGGGGAGAGCATGGAGAGCTTCTGAGAAGGCGACCTGGAGGGCCAGCGTAGGCCAGCTCCAGAAACTCACAGCCAGGGCAAGGACGGCCTCGTTGTCCCCGCTGCAGAGGAAGCCGCCGTACGGCTGATAGGTGATGTGAAAGTAAAAGGTACCTTATTGTTGTTTTGTGGTGTGTGAGAGTGAGTCACACACAAAGTCGGCCTCAACTTCCCGGGGAGGTGGGAAGGGGGAGGCAGTGGAAAGAGGAGTGAGTGACCTGCACACCAGGCTATTGTTCCCGGGTGAGTGGGGACTTTTGGGCCGAAGGGAGTGAGTGACCTGCACACCAGGCTATTGTTCCCGGGCAGGTGGGGACTTTTGGGCCGAAGAGAGTGAGTGACCTGCAAACCAAGCTGGTGTTCCCTGGTGTGTGAGGGGGCCGTAGCTGAAGAGTGTGAGTGACACGCAGGCAGCCTCACAGGTGAACGGGCACTGGAGGCAAACAGAGTCAGGGCCCTTCCAGGAGGCCTGGAGATGCTGAGACCTGGAGGCCAACCCCAAGGCAAGGGGGGCCACAGAGACCCGTGATTTTCTGGTGAGAGGAATCCACTTTGTGTCTTGAAGGTGTGAAGGAATGTGTGAAAGTGAATGAGAAATAAAAGTGAGTGAATGTAGATGAATGAAAGTATAGGTAATGTGGATTGTGCATTTTAAGCCTTACCATATTCCTTGGAGGGAAGTGTATTGTATTCAAAAGCAGTGTGAGAAAAAGGTGGGGGTTTTATTTGAGTGTAAGTAGTTGAAAGAAAACTGGTATTTAAGTTGTTAATAAAAGTGGAAAACAGAAGCCAGGGACAAATAGATAGAATATTGAGAAATGGGGCAGAAATCCAGTAAGGTGGATACGGGAAAGAAAAGTGAGAAAAAAATTACCAACAGAAATACCCCAAGATAGCCCTTTGGGAGTTATGTTAGCAAACAGAAATACAACTCCTTGCAAAATACAGGGTATGCAGAAGTTGATGAGAAAAAAAAAAAACATGCAAACTTGTGAATTACATACTCTAAAAAGAGCATTAGAGTACTTAACACAAAAGAAAGGAGTTATATATTGAGTCAAGGTATGCCTTTAGAGTAGCACATACCTTAAGAAAAAATTTTAAAGGGAGATTACTTAATTCAAGAGGAAAAGAATTAGTACATGAGAAACTCAGAGGTTTTAGAGGCATTAAAATTACCTAAGAGAGATAGCTATAGTACATATTAAGGGACACCAAAAGGTAAAGACCACAGAAATACGGGGAAATAATTTGGTGGACCAAGAAGCTAAAGATGCAGCAGAAAATGGAGGAGCTGAAAGAGTTAATATTAACTCCAAATGAGGAAAAATTGGAAATTCCAATGTTTAGGGAAGCAAAAAAAAAAAAAAAAAAATCAGGAATTAAAACAAGACAGGTAGCGAACAAGATAAATCAGGGAAATAGAAACATCTTTATGAAAGACAATTAGATAATAAAATGCTTACTAGGGAATAGCAGAGGACATGTATCAAAAAGCCCAGTGGGATACTCGTGCTTTGTGTGATTGTTTTTTTTTAAGGAACTATGGGTACATTGGGATTTTTGGAGTAGAAAAGCAAGTAACTGAAAGATGTATAATTTGCCAAAGGATAAATAAAAAAGTGATGAGAAAAACAACATGAGAAGGTTGTGAGTTAGCTTGTCGACCATTTCAAAGTATCCAAGCAGAAGTTTGGACTTGTTAAACTCTGGATTTATTTGTAAAAACCGTTTAATCCAGAAGAAAAAGAGTACACCACCTGCTTGGGAGGGGGGAGGTTGTAAGAAAATAACATTTTTGAAAAGCAATAAAGGAACAAAGCAGGGAAAGTATAAAGCTGAGAACAAAAATATTACCTCAGCTATCCCTGTTTGTTCCCCCACTCGTTCGCGGCTGCACCACCCCCCCGCCCCTGTGCCAGCTCCGGCACAGTCCGTCTGTCCCAGTCCGTCTGTCCCAGTCCGTCTGTCCCAGTCCGGCCGCCTGGCCTGCAGCCGCTCCGCTGGCCGTGCCGGGGGGTGTCTGTCTGTCCTGCCGTGTGCACCGTGGTTACCGCGCTGACCGCACCGAGGGGGGGTCCCGTCCGTCCCGTCTGTCCCATCCCCGGCTGCCCTGACTCTGCTCGGCTCCCGCCGCTGCAGCCGGGGTCAGTCCCGGCTTTGGCTCTGCCGGATCAGCCATGCGGGGGCGATCCACGCTCCAGCTCGGTCTGCACCGAAACAGCCCCTCGGGTGATTGCCCCTGCAGACCCCACCTTTGGAGCACCCAGACCCGGAGCTGTGCCCATCCCCTCGGGTGATTGCCCCTGCAGACCCCGCCTTTGGAGCACCCAGACCCGGAGCTGTGCCCATCCCCTCGGGTGATTCCCCCTGCAGACCCCGCCTTTGGAGCACCCAGACCCGGAGCTGTGCCCATCCCCTCGGGTGATTCCCCCTGCAGACCCCGCCTTTGGAGCACCCAGACCCGGAGCTGTGCCCATCCCCTCGGGTGATTGCCCCTGCAGACCCCGCCTTTGGAGCACCCAGACCCGGAGCTGTGCCCATCCCCTCGGGTGATTGCCCCTGCAGACCCCGCCTTTGGAGCACCCAGACCCGGAGCTGTGCCCATCCCCTCGGGTGATTGCCCCTGCAGACCCCGCCTTTGGAGCACCCAGACCCGGAGCTGTGCCCATCCCCTCGGGTGATTGCCCCTGCAGACCCCGCCTTTGGAGCACCCAGACCCGGAGCTGTGCCCATCCCCTCGGGTGATTGCCCCTGCAGACCCCGCCTTTGGAGCACCCAGACCCGGAGCTGTGCCGAGTCCCCCGTCCTGCCCTGAGCTCCGTTCCCTTGGTAACCACAGCTCCGGCTGCTCAGGGGAACTCTCTAAAGGAGAGGTTCTCATAGGAGAGGACGGACCAGGGTTTGTAAACGCTCCTTTGACTTCGTCTGAGGTCTGAAATTTTAAGAAATAAATAAAAGGGATATTTGGAGGATTCCATAGGCATAGCTGAACAATTAGACCAATTTTTAGGTCCAAACAATTATACTTGAGAAGAGATGCGGTCTGTAATGAAAATAATATTTTTCTCAGGAAGAAAGGTAATTAATCAGAGCAACTGAAATAAAAGCTTAGGAAAAAGATAATCCACGGGGACCCCCAGAAAAGACAAAAGGCCAACTGTACCTCCTGAGTGGGGTTAAAATATTGAGGAGGGGAGTAAACACATGAATAATTATCGTAATTACATAACCAAGGGAATAAATGAGACAGCATATCAAAGGCAAAATGCAAAAACAAAAGGTTTTTGAGGGACAGCTTTTAGAGGAGAAAGAAGAAACTCCAACTAAATAGATAAACAAACTTAAGAGAAATAGGAAAATGGTCCTAAGTAAGCGGAAGATCTGAAAATCTTTAAAGAGATGGGCACATAGGAGGAATAGGGAGGTCATAAGCTCTAATTTTTTGGGGGGACAAATATCATCTGGAGCCTGTGATAACTTTAAAAGTGGGTCCCCAAGAAGAAGAATTAGAATTTCTAATAGACGCAGGGGCAGAGAGAACCTGCCTGTTATATGTTCCAAAAAGTTATAGTGTGAGCAAACATATAGTGAAAGTAACAGAGGCAAAAAGAGAAAGTTTTACATTTCTGGTCATTAAAGATGTGGTAATTGAGAGAAGAAACTAGAATTTAGATGGGAGATGTTTTATTGGTCCCAGGGGCAGGTAGCAACTTATTAGGAAGAGTCTTACAAGTGCAATTAAGAATAGGAGTTGTATCAGAAAATGGGAAAATGACAGCTAGAGTTTTAAAATTAGGCCAAGAGGATGAAGAAAAAAAAATCAACAAAGAAGTTTGGGCTGGAGAAGGAAATAGGGGAGGATTAAATATCAACCCCATAAGAGTTACAATTGAGAGAGAAGATTGTCCCATGCGTGTACGTCAGTATCCTGTATCTTTAGAAGGACAGGAAGGTTTGAAGCCAGTAATAGAAGGACTAATAAAGGATGGGGCATTAGAACCTTGTATGTCTCCTCATAATATCCCTATTCCCCCAGTAAAGTCTGATGGGAGTTATAGACTAGTACAAGATTTAAGGGAGGTTAATAAAAGAACTCAGACTCACTACCCAGTGGTAAAATATCTTAGACACTTAATAAATAAAAGTAGCTGGAAACCCAACCATGAGAAAATTGCAAGAATTTTATTCCTTCTCCCTCCCTCTTCAAAGAGGGAGATCAGAAAATTACCTAGATTATTGAAATATTATAGATTATAGATTGAGGGGTACACACAGGTAGCAAAATTTGTGTATGAAAAATAACTGACAGAAGGAGATGATATAAAACGGACCAAGGAAGATATTGTTAAATTAAAAGAGTTAAGTAAAAACTAGCCTAAGTATCATCTTTAAGCTTACCCTTGTTTGAAAAATCCTTTATCATTTATACATAAATACAGAAAATGGAGTGGCTCATAAAATTTTAATTCAGGAGTGAAGAAGAGTAAAAAATATCTAGTAGCTTATATATCAAAGATGCTAGACCCAGTAAGGCACAGCTAGCCAGCATGTATTTAAGTTATAACAGCTACTGCAATCCTAGTAAAAGAAAGTTATAAGCTTACTTTTGGAAGTAAATTATTTAGGTTCACCTTGCACTGTCTGAGGTGTGTTGAATCAATAAAAAAACAAACAAAAAACAGGGAAGAAGAAAGAGAGAAGTTGAAGTAGCGGGGTGGTTAGCAAACTCTGAGATGTTGGAGTGTAGAGTGGTGACATCTTGGTGCTAGAAGAGAGCAGGAGTGTGGATGCGGGTTTTTTGCATGAAAGGCAGGGAAGTGTCTCAACACATGGTTGTTAGGAGGTTATTCAATGCAGAACTGGGGTTCAGAAAGGGTTTAGCAGGATGGACCCTCCTTGAAGAGAAAAGAGGGTAAGTTGGCTAGAGAAAGAAAAAGAATGTCAGGAGCACCTGGGGACGCCAAGTTTGGGGTTGTCAGGGCTGGGAGGTGTCTGCCCGCTCCCTGCGAGCGGCGGGGTCTCGGGGGCTGCAGCAGGCACCGATCCATGGAGGTGACCCGGCGGCGGTGCTGGCAGCAGGGGACACAGGTTTGCCGGCCAGGAGCGGGCTGGCTCCGTGGCGGAACTGCTGGGGGGCTCCCAGACTGCCGGGGTCCCGAGCCCAGGATGGCAGCGTCGGCCCCGGTCAGTGGGCCAAGAGAGAGAGAAGGAAAGAGAAAGAGAGAGAAGAAGAGAGAGAGAGGGTGCAAAAGAGACCCAAGGCTGCCCCCAGGGTCCCCATGCCCGTGGCTGCTCTCCCCTGCTCCGGCCCTGCAGCGAAGTGGCAGCACCGGGGAAGGGCGAAGAACAGCATTGACAGCAAGGCCGTGAAGAGACGGGGCTAGCACTAAAAGATAAAATCAAAGCAGAGATTGATGACTCTCCAAACCTCACAAAGTGGGTTGTTTTTCTTAAGTAAGAAGTTTTTTTAGTTTTTTCTTTTGTGTGTTTTCTTTGCTGTTAAAAAGAAGTTTTCTTTTTTCCTGAAGAATGGGTTTGTAAGGCTAAAACAATTAAATGCTGCCCAAAAAGTAAAAAGCAATAGATGTGATACATTTCGTGTTGAAATTGGTCAGGCTTTTCTTATTTAACTAACTGTAACTCACAGAAAGAAGAATTTGCCTCTGCAACTATTAGCACAGCCAGATTGAAGAAGAAGAGGCTGCTTGGAGAAAGCTTTTAGCTAAACCCAGAAAGTTTGGAAGAAAAGCAAATGCTAGAAGTTAATGCAGTATTGTCTTTCTTTTATTACTATGCTATTAAGAAGTCCTTTCCAGGTACTACTGAAGCAACAATCAGAATCACGGAAAGAGGGTGAATTAATGTCAACAGAATCAAAAGACTTGTGAAGAAACCTGAAGAATGGACTATCACATTTAAACTGGCTGATACTGAACTGACTTTCCAATGGGGACTGAGTGGTAATAGTTTAGAAAAACCCAAATGATCCAAGAAATGTACAAAGAATAACACTGAATTAAGAAGTAAGACAATGCTTATACCACTGGTTTCAAGAACTGCCTGAATAAAACATCTCCTTTGGGGAGGAATACTTCAGAGAGAAGGATCAAGACTGTTTTTGTATTCTGACCTTAGCCTGTGAATTGTACAGGGGAGAAGGGGAATTACCATTTCCATTAGTAAACTTTATTTAATTCATTCCAATACTGGACATGCCAGCTGGGTTATAAGTAAATGCTTGGATTGTGAGAATAATTAGTATTGTGGTTCACAAAATTTATGCTCTTACTGCAAAAAGTGTTAGAGTAATAACTTTGTTTTGTGGATAGGAATTATTAGTGCCTGTTGAATGAGAGATACCTGAAGAAGAGTAGGAGACCACAGTTAAAGGGTGTCAAAAACAATTTGCCTGGAATCTAGTTAAGGGAAAGTGACAAGGAAATAGAGGGCAAGACCAGATTGGCCTCTATATATCGCCACCGAGAAGATCAAATACACCTGCTGTGGGCTGCAACCTCACAGGCATGGGAGGTGGGAGTATAAACCATACTGGACCTCTGTTATTCCTGTTTCTGGCACTCATTTGTTGTCTTTTCCCTTTCGGGATACCAGCAAGATCGTGTCACAAATGCTACAGAAAGCATCTCATGGAAAGAAACCAAAGTTCCTCTTTTATTACACACACCTATGTCAACAGCCACTGTTATAATCCATCCAAATTAAGAACCTGTAGGCAAAACTGAGTAAATTATTGGATTACAAGAAACTTAGGAAAAAGTGGTAATAGATTTGGAATTGAATGTCCAAAAGGAGAGAGATGTATTTGTTTTACATTTAATCTTGAAGATACGGTTCAAGATTTGGTAAAAAAACAAATAGTAAATAAAAAGGTAAAACCAGCACAGCAATTTAACTCTGTCTTGACCCCAAATTATCTATTGAGCCGTATTACAAGACTCCAAGCAGTTATAGAAATGGTAGCAAATAAAGCCACCCAGGCATTAGAGTTAATATCAAGTCAGCTAAGCCAAACAAAACCTGTAGTGTATCAGAATAGGTTGGCTTTAGACTATTTATTGGCCAAAGAAGGGAGTGTTGGTGGAAAGTTCAATATATCAGACTGTTGAAAATTGATGATCACAGAAAAGTCATTCTAGCAAAAGCAAAAGAAATCAAAGAAGAAAAATATATATATGCATATAATAACCCAGGTAGCGGTCCAAAAGAATTAGAAAACATTGTTAAAACCCAGCTGGTGGGGTCATGTATTAGAAGAAATTAAGATCTTTCATTTTATGTGTTACAACTGTTTTTATATTTCTTCCTTGTGTAATCCCCTGTTTTATTTTGCCAGCATAGTCCAGAAGATGCAAGTAGATAAGAAATATTGCTCAAGCCAAATGATTTACAAAGAATAAGAGTGGGGTATGTGAAAAATGCATGTATTTTATGATTGGCTTTTTGCAAATATTAAAATGAATATTATATGTGTTGTGTTAGAAAGTAATGCTGTATTAATTCTCCAAAGTACTGTGTTAAATATAGTTTTGAGTTATAAAAATTGTTAAAATAGAAACGATGCTATGTAGGGTACTTTTTTAAAAAAGAAAGGACTCGCAGCGAGGAAGCAGCCACAGGGCACCTAAATCTTTCAGAGAAGAAGAATTTATTGCCCTCTTATCAGAAGAAACCAACTTCTTCCCGCCTCAAAGGCGCTGTTAGGATTCGGAGGAAGAAGTTGACGATGACCAGACAGAATCCTGTATTTGAATGGAATTGATGCATCATGTATGAAGTGTATGAATATGCAACAGGTTATTGTTTTCAAGGGTTAATCCTTTGTTAATGGGTGTCCTTTTTCAGGTGCGTGCTGCCCAGAAAAAGGTACCCGGACGTCTGTAACTCTTTGTATTTATTGTCTCATATTTTCCTAATTCAATTTGTCCAAATTATTATTACTCTAATTGTATTAATATTTTTATAACTATTTTATTACTATTAAACTTTTAAACTTTGGGAAACAATTGATTGGCGTTTTTAACATATTGTGTTCTTATATGTTTTAGTTGCATTAAGCTGTATTTTGGTTTTATGCAGTTCCTCCCTGTTACAGTGGTTCTGCCCCCGTTGCCTCCTCCCTCCTTGTTAATGTCAATCTCGCTGCCTCCTTCCCTGGTTCCCTGAAAACTGCCTTGTCACCCCCTCAACCCCTCCCCTGTGTCCTGCCTGTCACTCCGCAGCCCATCCCTTCCCTCCAGAAACTTCTTCCAAGGGTGTCGAGTGATAGGCTCAGGCATCGGGGCCCCTCCCCTGGTTTACCCCCATTGGTTCCCCTACATGTCTGTTTCCCTGCTCCCCACGCCCTCCTGGAATTCCATTGGCAGATGGGCCATCCCCTCCCCTGTTCACCTCCCCTTTATAACACCTTGCACAGCCCAGTTCTCTGTCTCCAGTTCTCTGGATGCCCTAGGTTGCAGATCTTCTTGGAGCTGTCTAATAAAGCTGGACTTTGTCCCCAGCTGGAGTCCCCTCTCCTTCTCCTACCAGCGTGGCTTCGGTGTCTCGTCCACAGCAGGCGAAAGCCTCAGCCGCTCTCGCGGCCTCCCGAGGAGCGGGAGAGTGTCCCCGCCGCTCGCTGTGCCAGGGCAAGCCGGGGACTGCGAGCGCCCCCTCGGAGGGGCACAGCCACAGCTGCTGCTCCAGCCGGGCTTTCTGTGCACATACTCGATAACCACTCAGTCCAGGAACATTCAAAAGCTTCACTGCCCGCTCAAAACATTCTTTAGTAGTGTCAGTAGCAATTAACAAACCATTTGCATACTGTAGGAGTGTTCCTTCCCAAGACAGTGATTGCCATAGCTCTAATTCTTCAGCCAACTGATTCCCAAAAACGGGGAATGTTTGTGAACCCTTGAGGTAATCCTGCCCAACTAAGTTGGTTTTTCCTACCTGTGCAAGGGTTCTCCCATTCAAAAGCAAATACATTTTGACTTTCTTCTGCAAGTGGCAGGCAGAAGAAAGCATCTTTCACATCTATCACTGGAAACCAAATTAAATCATCTCAAAGCTTAGCTAGTAAGGTAATCAGGCATAAATCATTAATTGCCTGTAAATCTGACGCTAGTTTCTAAGTTCCATTAGGTTTCTTTATTTGCAATCTAGGAGTATTAAATTGTGACTCCCATTCTTCCAATAATCCTAATGTCAGGAATTTAATGGTTGTTGCCTGTATTCCTTTCCTTTCTTCTAATCTTAAAGGCTATTGCTTTCTGACTGCTGGCCTAACTCTTGTCTGTAGCTCGATTTTTACAGGGTCTGCTCATTTTGATTTTCCTGGCCTATCAGTATCCCCTACTCTTGGGTACACCTGATTCAATACTTGCTCTAAGGAGTTATTGTTGTTTGTTGGTCTTGTGTCAATTGTCAGTCCTAATGCTAAAACCAACTTGTCTTCAGGTACCTTAAATTTCATTTTTGTTTTTATAAGCTGAACTGTCGCTTCGAAATTTTCCAGCAAATCCCTGCCTAGGACAGATTTGGGTGAGTTTGGTAAATCAAGAAACTGATGTATTCCCATTTTCTTCTTGATTTTACATTTAAGCAGTTTCAGGAAGAATGCATTGTTCTGGCTGGCCAGTGGCTCCTCTTGCTTGAAGACAGTTTTCACTTTTGGGTATCAATGCTTGATTCAAGAGTGAAAATGTGTCTCCAGTATTTACTAAAAATTCAACTTCTTTCTCGTTCTTCAGCTGTATTTTAACCAGTGGGCCTGCTAGGGTAAGATCTGCCAGTCTTGGTCATTTCTTATCATCTAGAGTGGCTACAAGAGTTTTGTGTACTGTGTCTGCTAACTCTGGGCACTGGCATTTCCAGTGTCCTTTCTTACAAGATGCACATTGATTTGGCCCCAGTTTGGCCTGTGGCTGGTTTGAACCTCCTCTGCCTCTGGAATTTTGGCCCCTGCCTCTGCTTCATCCCCGCCCACGTCCTCTCCCTGGAGCTGATCCAGAGCTGCCACTGTGGCTGCAGGGAGTTTTTTTCTTTTTCTCTGGCTTTATTATCTTACACCTTCTATGCTTTTTCATTAATGCCTTTAAGTCTCTCTTTACAGGCTCTTCCAGCTTCTGAAGTTCCTGCCTGACATCTGGGCTAGATTGCCCAAACATCAGGGAAAGGAACTGCTGCTTTCCCATATCCGACCAGGGATCCAGGGCTGTGCGTTTCCGTGCAGCTGCTCAGAGCCTGTTCACAAAGTCAGTGGGTGACTCGTGCTGTCCCTGTGTAACATTATATATTACTGACCAATTTATTGCTTCTGGAATGGCATTTTTGAATTCAAATTTGACTAGTTCCTGGTATCTGGCTAACATTGCACAGATGCCTGCATCATTTGGGTCCCACAAAGGGTTTACAATAGGAAACAGCTGGTCCACTGTACCTTGTCAGGCTCCATTAGCAATTTGTCCCTGCACATGGGCTCTGGCTACCTTTATCACCAACTCTTTTGCTGGTTTTCTTAGCTCTGTCAGCATGAAATCAGTATCACCTCAGTCTGGGTCTCGATTCTTGACTATGAACTCAAATTGTTTTGCTACTTTGCTGGGGTTTTCTCTAGAAATTTTAACTTTTTCCTGCCAACTCTTCAGGTCACTAGTAGAAAAGCAGAAATTCACCCACATGGCTTCTCCTTGGGGGACCCACTACTTGCCGTAAGGGGTGACTAAAGGCAGAGTTTCCTTGGTTTTATTCCTCGTGTTGGTTGTCACTGGGGTCTCTGAAATTGTCCCCTCCCCAGGATTATTCATCTCATCCTCACTGCCTTTTGGGTTTCATTCAGGGTGCGGGGTGGTTGGGTGAGGGGGAGTGTACCCAAGCTGGCCTGGGGTAACTCGGCTGTAACTCTTGGACACCTAGAACACAATCTTCCTCATGCTTTTTAGCCAATTTCAAACATCTCTGCCCTATGCTACATGCTGAACAGCATCTCTTGATTTTCTGCCTGTTATTTCTTTCCAAAGTTAGGACTAAAGGGTCCTGTGGGGCCAAATCAAAGCCACATTCTTTCTGCCACTCAGGTTTATTCTCCAGGGTAAAAAACACGTCTGCATACATCACATGATCTCATTTTTCTTCTTTTCATAAAAATAACATCAACTGTCACAATGTATGATAATTTAAAGTTCCATTAGGGGATCACTTTTCACCACTTTCTAACAGATACCAAGGCTACTACCATGGGGTAGAGTATTTAATCAGATTACCTTTCTTTGAAAAATTACCCTCTGGGATTCCTCCCAAATCTTTCTCATGTGCTAAAATACATTCTAGTGGACTCTTTTTAATAACATTTTTACTTCTTGTGTTATTCATTCTTAATGCTATATTAATTTCCAAACTTATCAGTATGTATTACCACTTCTCTTTTCCTTCTCTTTATGCCCTGTATACTGCACTTAACACACACTGGGTGTCTCTGAGTCACCCAGCACCAATATTCTTTTTTATAGTCCTAACAAGCAATGAAAACAAAAGGATTACACATTCTACACAATCTACAAGGAACTGGGCTATGATTGGACATAAAACAAGTTTCTTAAAACACTGCCTAAAGTAAAACTCAGGAGTATATACATACTCATGTAAACCTAGAGTTCACAACCCTTGACTTTTGATGTAGTGTCTAAAAGCTTGAGTGACTGCTCGATGTTGTTCAAAGACTTCTCAACCTCAGAGGGGCTTGGTGCTGTGCCCATTTCCCTGGGGTGTTGCAGTTTGTGTTTATTTATCAGTTATTGTATAATTGTTTTAATGTACACCCTGTTTTCCCCAAGTTGGTTTACCCCTAGGTTTTGCCCTCCCTCAAAGCTGTCCCTCATGCCATTCCCCACTCTTTGTTCCAGCTCCTTCCCTGCCTGTCAAGGTAACCCAGCTCTTTATTCCTGAACCTTCCCTGTCAGTTTTGCCTTGGACCAATCCCTGACTGCACCACCCCTTTGGAATTCCCCTATTGCAGGAAACCCCACTCATGCATGGCACCTACCCTCTCCTCCCATCTGTCCTAATTAGTCCCAAGCCCCTGATGTAATCCCCTCGCTCCTGCCTTGCAGATTCCTTCTTGCTCAATGGTTTGTATCCACCCCCTGAGTTGTACCCCTATAAAATGCCGTGCACAGAAGTGCTGGTGGCTCTTTGCTTCTGAATCCTTCCCTTGGGATAAACCTTTGCCTGTGGAACCTCACAATGGAGGAGCCTCCTCCTTCTCTTTTGCCTGCTCCGTGCCGCAGTTATTAGATCCTGAGCCACTGAGCAGTGGCTCATCAGGTTCAGCCGCAGGCAGAGCCCACGCCTTGGCCATTCCCCACTCCTGGCACAGCGCCGGAGTTTTCCCCAGAGCCGGCCCGGGCTCCGCTGGGCTGCGTCAATGGGGAACCTGTGCCAGTGCCCGACCGTGCTCTGGGTGAAAAACCTTTTCCTGATATGGAAATGAAACTTGCCCTGTCCCAGCTCCCTGCCCTTTTCTCGAGTGCTGTCACTGCTCCCAACAGTGACGAGAGCTGCAGCAGCCCCTCTGATTCCCCTCAGGAGGATGTTGGAGACCACAGTGACGCCCTTTACTCTCCTCCAGGCTGAACAGACTAGAGTGGCCTCAGCTGCACCTAGGGCTGCCCCTCCAGACCACACTCCATCCTTGCAGTCCTCCTTTGCATTCTGGATAATAGCTTACTATCTTTTTATATTGTGGTGCCCAAAACTGCACGTGTCTGCTTACAGCACTTCTCCTGGCTGCTGCTTCAGGGTGCAGGCACCATAATCAGAGACACTGAACAGCTTCTCCTCCCAGAGTTATCCTCTGCACTTCCATGTGTCTGTCTTCCTGTTCACTGGGGAACCTCCCTATTTGTGGCCACCCATTGCTGTGCTCAGCAGGGACACAGTTTTGTTTGGACATGAGCTGCCACAGCCAGACAGGCAGCAACTGAAGCTGAGAATATCAGAGCCTGGGCAGATTCTATTTTTCCCAGAATGGAGGAAAGAGAGTGAGAAAAGCACAAGGAAACATCACAGTGTTACTTTGAAATCTAATTGCCCTGGGAAACTCAGAAATGGATGGTGTTGTGGTGCTACTGCCAATGCCTTCCAAGAAAAAAATACATTTCAGGAAGGAGAAACATCATCTGGCAGAGACCAAGTGTTGCCAGCAGTTTCTCCAGGTGCTCTGGCCATCATCCCCTGCAGGAAGGAGCACAGCCCCCAATGTAGGTGGGCTTTGGCTCCCTGTGGCACAGAAGCCCCCCAGGGGCACAGGTCTCTGGGGCAGGAGACGGGCACCAGCGCTGCCAGGGCTCGGGGGGTGGCAGCTCTGCTTGGGCAGGGACTCTGCCACAGCTGCTGCTGTCAGCGCTGCCCGGGCCCCAGGGCTCAGAGCAGCATTCGTGCCCGGGCCCACACGTTCCTTGTGCATGTCACACCCGCAGGTTTAGGATGGCCACGGGCCGGGACGTGTCCCAAGGAGGCCGTGCCAGCTTCCCTGGAAGGCCCCGTGCCCTTCCTGGCGCGGCTGCGTCGGCAGCCCTGGGGGCTCCTTCTGCTGCCCTGAGCCCGCAGAGCAGGGCAGCGTTTGCTGATGCTCTGAGCCCTTCCTAAAGATCCTGTGGGGCTGCCTTAGACACCTGAGGCCAGGCATTCCTTCCAGCCTGGGCCACTTTGGCTGGGCTGGGGGCGGCCCCAGGGCAGGCGGCAGTGTGTGCAAGGGCCCTGGCTGGCACGCTGCAGCACGGTCACCGTGCCACGGAACGGAACCCGGTGTCCAAGGCCCCTTTGTGACACGTGGGAAATAGAAGCTTGCCCGGGAGCTGGGAGCCCGCAACGGGGCACAACGGGACAGAGCAGTGCTGTGAGGAGCCCCCACACAGCACGCTCGTTCCTGTCTGAGCCCGAGCTTTTCCGCAGCCTTGTTCCTGCAGCTGAGCTCGAGGCCAGAGCACAGAACTCGGTGACCCGTGGCCTTGCGAGGCTTCTATTCTTCAGCTGCCCTCAAGGGCAGAGTGTGGGACTTGGTGCCCCGGAGCTTTCCCAGGGCACCTCTCCCACAAGTAGCTCCAGTCAGAGACATGGAGCAGAGACCCCCGAGAGTGCCCAAGATGGCCTGGGTGGAGGAGGTGGAGGAGGAAGAAGGCCCTGGAGCTGCCCCAGCACAGGAGACTGAGGAGGTGGTGCCATTCCAGCCACCACAGGAGGGTGAGTGGCAGAGCTTGGCTGCAGGGCTGGAGGCTGCAGCCAACTTGGCCCCATCCCATCCTATCCTATCCCATCCCATCTGATTCCGTCCCGTCCCGTCCCATGCCATGCCATCCCATCCCATGCAATCCCCTGGGGAAATGCCCACGGACAGGACGGAAGAGGGCCCAGACAGACACCCCGCAGTGGCCATGCTCCATCCCCTGGGGCACCCTGGGGCTCTCCCAGCCTGGGGGGTGCAGGGCTGGGCTCTGTTCTCCGGCCTCTCCCGCAGCCCCTCAGCTCTGGTTGCGCTCGCTCTTTGCCAGATGCAGCCCTGGAGCGCACACAAGAGCAGGAATCCAGCCGTGGCCGCTTCCGCAGCACAGCGCAGGTACCTGCAGCCACCCCCAGCTGGGCTGGGCCTGCTGTCCCTGCTCAGCCCAGCACCGTGTGTGCAGCACTCCATGCAACATCCCCGGCTTCCTGCCCATCTCCTACAGTTCATCTGCAAATTCCTAAAGAGAATGCAGGAGGAAGAGACCATCGCCATGGGCACTGGGCTCAGAGCATACTCGCCCATGTTCCAAAGCAAGACCAGCGCTGCCCTCCTGTCTATGCTTGTAGAGGAAGGTTTATACTATCCAGAACAAGTAAGCAGCCTGTGGGCAGGGTTTGATCCTCCCAGGAATTGCTTGGCCTCCCAAGCCACGCATGCTGGTTGCTGTGAGCCTTTGAGGCCACATGGCAGTGCGCGGGGAAGGGAAGCACTTCTCTGGGCAAGCTGGGAACATTGCTCCCTTTGGCAGCTTCCCAAGTCTCCCTGTGCCTTCTCCAGGTGCCCGCCATGGTGAGGTTCATCCACCAGTGGCTCGTGGCCAATGACTGTGCTGAGCCCAGGCTGGACGAGGCCCTGCTGGACCTCACGGAAGCACAGCCAGATGACGCAGTCCTGACGCTCCTGCGTGTGGCCCCGTCCTGTGACAGGTATGGGGCCCACCTGCCCAGAGAGCTCAGGCCTCCCCATCCCATTACCCTGTACAGCCTGTCCCAGGTGTCTGAGCAACAGAGACTTCCAGGGCCCTCTGGCTGCTGCCTTTCCCAGCCCTGGCACGTCGGCCCCTAAACCTGCCGCCATGCTCCCTCCCTGCCCCTCAGGGCTCTGTCCCCACAGGCCTGGGCTGCCTGGCTGCTGCTGGCCAGGCCCAGTGGGCAGAGGCAGAACTGGCAGCCAGCTCAGCTCCCCCCGGTGCTGTGTCTGAGACCCCCCTGAGACAGAGCTCTGACCCCGCAGAGCTGCCATGGCCATGTGGAAGACCATCATGGGCTCAGCCAGGACTGCGGAGCTGGCACAGCTGATCTTCCTCGATGTGCTGGGGAGCTGGCCAGAGTACAGCACGTGCACCTCCGATGGGGACCAAACGGCTGTCTTTGGCCTGGCTGTGAGTTTCTGCAAGTGGCCTTTGCTGGCCCCAAGGCCGCCTCTCCAGAGCTCTCCATCCTCCTTCCCCCACTGCATCTGCTGGCCTGAAACCTGGCCCAGGGGCAGCTTCAGGCCCAGCAGGCCCTGAGAGGCTCCCCCTGCCTCTCTCTGGGCCTCTCCCTGCCACGCTTGGGCCCTGCCACACGGACGCCTGGGCACTGAGTGCTGTCCTGGGGGGCTTTGTCCTTTGCAGGCAACCGTGGTGATGTGGAAGATCCTGCAGGTGCCCTGTCTGCCACGGATATTGAAGGTGTATTTCCCCCGCCTATTTGTGCATCTGCTCTTCCAAGTGTTCTTCAGCACGGAAGAGATGCCAGAGGAGGTCGATGCCTTCTGGAAGGGATGTCAGCAAGAGCACGGCCTTGCCACCAGCCCCAACAGGTGCTCCATCCCACTCCTCCTGTCCCTGCCACGTGGCCTGCCAAGGAGCCAGTGCTGCCAGCGTGACCTGGCCTTTGCTGTGCACACAGGTTTGCAGTGCGCACCCTGAAGTGCCTGCTCTGCCTTCTCCGCTGTGAGCATGTGGTGGTGGCAATGGAACGCAGGTGTGGCTGGGACACGCTGCTCTCTCTTGACACCCACCACTTTGCTGTGGCTCTGCTGGCCAGGTGAGAGCCCCTTCTCCCCACTGCCTCTGACATTTGTGCTCTGTGCCCAGGTGTCCCCCAAACTGCCCATGATCATGGGCCAGAGGGCCTTGTCACTGAAGGACGGCCAAGCAGACTAGAAAAGGCTGGCAGAGGAGGGTGCCCATGAGCGACCAACTCCCAAATGGCCCACATCCCCTTGCTGGAAGGGTGGTGGGGAAAGATGAGAACTCTGAGAGTCACTCCTGGGAGAGATTTGCCCCACTGGCTCAGGGTCTTGTTTCCTTTTTCCTCTCTTTAGAGAAATTTGCCAGTCAGCCGTACACTTCTGTTCCGGGATTGCATTCTACCTGCTCGCCATGCTCGGCCAAGAGATGCCATCCTGGGATTTCCCTGCCCTGGCATTCCTTGTGGAGGTGAGCCTCAAGGCCAGCGCTGCCTTCCAGCTCTCTGCCCTCTCGTAGGCACAGCTGCCAGGACGGTGCCCGTGCCCTGTGCTGCAGCCTGGGCCCAGCCCTGTGCAGTTCCGGGCTCCTGCTGGCTGGGTCCCTGTCAATGCCCGGTGCCTTTCAGGTCCTCGAGTGCCTGGACTTGAGGGAATGCAGTGACAGTGTTCTGGAGATCATGGCACGGAACCTGCAGAGTGAGCACAGAGCCAGGCGTTACATGGCACTCAGAGGCCTGGTAGTGCTGGGCAAGAATCCCTTGATGGTGAGAAGGGGGCAGTGGCTGAAGCCGTGCAGGCAGCGTGGGGCTGGGCAAGGCAGTCGCTTGGCCTTGCCTGGGCTTGGGGCGCTGGGGCAGCTGCTCCCAGCTCTCCTGCCTCCCACTTCAGCTGCTCCAGTGCTTTGGGACAGGCCTTTGGCCTCTGGGCCCTGCGGCAGCAGGCTGGCCTTTCACAAACTTGTGTTCCGCACAGGCTGAAGAAATGGGGAGCCTGACTGAAAGTCTTGTGGAGCTCCTGCAGGAAAATGATAGCCACATGATCAGGATGACCATTCTTCTACTCAGATATTTGCTCCTGGATAATGGTGCCCCAATAGCCACCCCCATTGCCCTGCAGCTGGCTGAGGCGCTCCTGCCACTCTTTGACCACGTAAGGCTCTGTGCCCACAGCCTCGGCCACCGGCTGCTGCCCGGACACTTGGTGCCCTGTGCAGATGCAGGCCTGTGCCCAGGGGGCCTGAAGCAGCTGATGCTGAGGTCTTTTGCCCTTCCTTTCATAAAGGATGATATCCAGGTGCAGCTGAACTGCATGTGTGTCTTTCAAGAGATGCTGGACTTATTAACAGAAGATGGAAGAAAGGCCCTGAAGTCCCACGTACGCCAGAGCCTGGTGCCACTCTACTTGCACTGCCATGATGAGAATCAGATTGTTGCTAAGGTGACGACCTGTGGCCACCTGCTGTCCCCCTGGGAGGGGACTGGGCTGCCTCCTGCCCTGGCACCTTGCGGGCTGCAGCCTCCTTCAGGCTGTGGCACTGGGATGCTCCTGTGCCCTGGCCTGTGGGGCCATCTGTGCCTCTCTGCTGCTCTCCAGGCCTCCTGCGTAGTACTGCATTCTTCAGCCAGATTCCTAAAGAGGAGGAATCTTGAAGAAATGCTCCAGGTGGATCAGACATGGAGGTTTGGCGAGTGCCTGGTAAGTGGAGCCGAGAACCCCCAGGCTCAGCCTGGAGAAGGCCCCTGAGGGCGGCGCTCAGTGTGCGGGGCTGGCAGCTGTGCCCCTGCCCGCTGCTGCGGCCAGAGGCCACGGGGGCTCTTCTCCAGGCTCCCGTGGGCCCCAGCCAGGCGCCCATGGAGCCCCGGCCCGGCGGGGCTGCGGGCCGGCACCGCGGCTCCCCGGGCAGCAGCCGGCCCTCTGCCCCCTGCCCTCGGGAGCCCTTGGCCAGCGGCTGCAGGCCGCGCCTCAGGCCTGTGCGGCCAGGGGAGGCTGGGGCTGGGCGCAGGCAGCGCCCGGCCCAGGGGCTGAGCCCGCGCCAACCCTTCCTTCCTGCCGCTCTCTGCAGCTGGCAGAGGACAGGAGCAGAGCGGCCGAGCACCTGCGCCGGGCCCTGCGCTACCTGCGGAGCCCACAGGAGCCCCTGCGAGAGGCGGCCATCAGGTTCATGGGTGAGCCACGAGCCCGGGCTCCCTCCCCCGCCCGGCCCGCCGCACCTCGGCCTCAGCCCCGCCTGCTGCCCCGGCAGCTCCAGCCGGGCCCGGCGCTGTGGAGCCCCGCCCGGCCTGGGCATTGCTGCTGCCGCCCTCTGGCAGCCGTGCCCTGGGGAGGCAGCGTGCGGCAAGGGCCCGGGCTAAGCCCTGCCGGGCCAGCAGCCCGTGTGGCCACAGCGCCGGCAGCGCCGCCGGCAGGGAGCTGTGCCGCTGGCGCCCTGACAGGCTCTGTGTTCACAGGCATGGCCGGGCGGCACCTGCGGGGGCAGCAGCAAGAGCTGCAGCTGATCTGCACTGGTGAGTGAGGCCAGCGGGCTGACAGCGGGGGCTGCCGGGGACAGCTGCAAGCCCTGCCCCGGCTGCGGAGGGCTCTGCTCCCGGGGGCAGAGCACCCTGAGATTTCAGGGCCTCGTGGCCCATTCTTGGCCAGCAGCTCCGGGCTGATCCCCTTGCTCCTGCTCCATGGCAAGAGCCGGCTGGGAAGGCTCTGGCAGCAGGCTCTCCTTGGCTCCCCACAGATCTGGGATCTGACCTTGGCTCTGTTATGTTTGCCCAATTATCCCATCATAAAAAACCAAACAATATTTGAGATAGCAGCAATCTTAATTGAATAGTTTAGAAAATATATCCTGACAATATTATTTGATATAAAATAAGGGATAATTTGGTTCCAATAATAGCGCGTAAGCAAAGGATAACTGCGGGTCATGGAGTGCAGGACCCTTGCCACCTCATGTACGAGCTTTCCAAGTGAAGATTCCCCCTTTTATGCCATGTATCAATGTCATCTCCTCCCATTTTCAATTCATCACACTTCTAACTCCGCCCTCATCATCACCTTTACCGCGCATGCTCCACCGCTCGTTTTGGTTGTCGCACAAGCCTTTGGGGGTCATTTTTTGATGAAGGCCTCTCTTCTTCCTCAATGTCCTTTAATTCACCTTTGGGTTACACATGCGCACCAAGCCAGTACAATGTAATCCAAAACTAACATTTAAGCATAAAAGCAATAAATCTCTTACAGCTGGCATTTTCCTGGGACCCAACCAGATTTTCCCTTCTTTCCGTTAATTTTTAGTAACTGTTATCTCCTGCATTTTCCTCCTGTCCTTGAACATCTGGAGGGAGGGGGGGGTGGAACCCCTCCTCTCCCTTTTTTCTTGGCATTACAACTTTTAACTGTTTTATTATTATTTCCAAATATTAATTACTGCATCCATATTGATTACTGTTTCAATTTTGTCAGCACAAATCATACCTATTTACCACAGCTCTGTTCCTCTCTCTTGCAGCCCTTGAAAGCCTGAAGGAGGACATGAGCACTGCTGTGTCAGAGCTGGCATTTCAAACACTGCATGTCCTCCGAACAACAGCCAGTGGGCGATATTCCATCTTCCAGAGGCTGCAGGATCAGCTGCGCAGGGCATGGATGACTCGGCCTCGTCTGTCACGGCTCGGCTGGCTGCACTGCTGGAGCTCTGAGGAGAGCTGATCTGGGAGGCTCTCTTTGCTGGGGCAACCTGAGCCAGTGGGGATTTTTAGTTTTCTTTAAGATTTTTCTTTTCTTCTCTTCCATTTTCTTTTCTTCCATTCTATTTTTTTCCTATGTAAATATAGACTGTGTTATAATACAAAGAATCTCAGGAGACTTTTTTTCTGCCCAGGGTCTGTAGGGCAGAGGGGAAGAGGGGGAAAAGGGTGCTTGTGCTCAGCCAGCTGCCCAGGCATGCGGTGGGCAAGGGGAAATGGCCAGAAGCCCCTTGGCCTTTGGTGGTTCTGCTGAAGCCTTTGTGCTGCCCACAGAGCGGCTGGGCAGGGGCCGGAGCTGCGGGGATCCCTGCCAGAGCGGTGCCTGGAGATGGCCACAAGCCCTGGGCCAGGCAGGAAGCGCCATCCGTGTCCTCCTGCCCGTGTGCTGCTGCCTGCCTTGCTGAGGGCTCCCGGGTGCCTCTGGATGGGGCTGCTCTGGAGCTGCTGTGGGGCTGCAGCGCTGCTGCTGGACAGCTTGGCTGGGCTGGGGCAGGGCCTGAGGGGCTGGGGCGCTGGCAAGCCCTGAGCAATGGGCTGTCAGAGGCCACAAGCAGCCCCCTGGCAGCTGCCTTCTTCCTGACAGCCGGCTGCTCTGGCGCTTCCTCAGTGGGCGGTTGGAGGGACCCTCTGGAATCAGGCGTGGAACCCTGGTCCCGGCCTTTCAGGGCTGTGAGGCCAGAAGTTGTGGGGCTGGGCGTGTGTCCTACATGTGCTCCAGACTGGAGCCCCCGGCCCGTCAGCCTTAGGCATTGAGCTCCACTGTCTGCTCTCCGAGTCTTGTTCCTGTTGCTGTGGGGGAGGCCGAGTTCTGTGGCTTTAGGCCCCATTGAGCCAGAAGAGCAGCAGCTTTGAGCCAAGCGGGGCCACAGAAAGGCCCTCTGGACAAAGGGCATTGCTGGCATTCCCAGGGCAGGGACACATGAGAGCGGCAGGCACTTTCGGGTGCCAAACTGGGTTTGCCTCCCTGTTTGCAGGGCTGGCTCTTTGCTTTGCTGTCCTTGGCCTTTTGCTGTCGTGCTCCTTTGGCTGCCTGCAGCAAGGGGCAGCCCTGTAAGGAGGGTGAAAGGCCCTGTCTCCAACATCTCAAGGGGGAAATGGAGCTCTCCCGGCCCTCAGCCCACGCTGTAAGCAGAGCTGAGCCTTTTCCCCAGCCCTGGCTTTCTGCTTACTGCTGGTCCCTGGCCACCATGACCCACTGCACTCGCTCTGAGTCACCCACAGGATGGCTGGTGCCTCTTGATTTGCTGACGGGACGTGAGGGTCACTGAGAGAAAGGTGGGTGTCTCCATGCTGAGGGCACATGGGGTCACTGAGCAGACTTGAGGCTTCCCCAGCAGGTTGCAGGTGCCTTTCTGTCACTGAAGGGAAGGCAGATGCCCCGTGGCTCGCTGAGGTGTCATGACAGTCTCTGAATTTGATGCAAATGCCCTGCATGCAACTGAGGCAGCGAGAGTCCCTGAGGGGAGGCGGGTGTCTGTCGTGTCCCCCAGGGTGAGGCGGTGTCACTGAGGGAAAGTGAGGGGGACACGGGCACGCCGCGTGTGGCTGAGCGCACCTGCCGCTGGCTGAAGGGACGCCAGGGCCGCTGAGGGGCCGTGGGCTCGCCCTGAGGGACACGGCAGGGCCGGGCCGCTCCCCGCTGCGCCGCCGCCGCCGCCCGCTCCCCGCCGCAGGGAGCGTTTCCCGCCCAGGCGCGGGCGGCCCCGCCCCGCCGCTCCCCTCAGCCGCGGGCGGGAACTCGAACCCGCTGGGGCCGCCCCGCGGGGCCGGGCGCCGGGCGGCCTTGCAGAAGCCCCGGGGGAGCTGCCCTGGGGCTGTCCTGTGCTCATACACACTGAGGAGCATGGGCTAGGCTTGCCTTAGCACCAGGGAGTGTTTCACTTGGCCAGGGGTAAAGCTGCAGTAGCTTCCAGGGAGAGAACTTCATAGCACAGGAATGCTGGATTTACCTGGTGTCACCTGTAGGGCATGAAATGAACATTTGGGCTTTCCAGTTGAGGTAATCACTGGACTGTGAGAATAATGAAATCAGAGGTGAACTGTCGAGTACATGTAGTAGATATTTGAGCAGAAACATTTAAGGTGATCTCTAGGGAAAAAAATTACTTTTGAGGAAAAGTCTGAGTAATTTCTAGAGGGCACATGGAGATCATTTTGTGACAAAACCTGAGGTAAATGTTAGGGCAAAGACAGAACATTTGGGGGTAAAATCTCAGGTTCTCTGGCTTCCCACGGCCTCATCCCATGCCCCAGCAGGGGAGCTTTGCCCTCCCTGTGCCCAGCCAGCCCAGCCTGGGCACCTCAGGGGTGCCCCCACCCTCCTGCTGAGGCCCGGCCTGGAGGGCTCTGCCGCAGGCCTGGGAGACGCTCTGGGGACGCGCCAGAGCAGCCGGGTGCCAGGGACAAGGCGGCTGCCTGGGGGCTGCTTGTGCCCTCTGACACCCAATTCCTCAGGGCTTCCCAGCACCCCGGCTCCTCAGGGGCCTCCTGGTGTTCTGCCAATTGACTGAGGTGATTTAAAGGACACATCACTGGAAATAATGGTCTTCTTTTACTGGGAATATGAAGGAACCACAATGTAAGATGATACAATCAATAAAAAATGTGAGCTTGGTTTTAGTGACAAGCAAAAACAAGCAAGGTAGTGCCCCTAAATCAGTACTGTAAGAGAGAAAGAGCGATTTAGAAAGATGCATCACCAATTGCCTAAATTGCAGATCTTGCAGATCTGCACTTGCTGGGGAGCCACATTTTACACCAAGGACCTGGGGAACCATTCCCAGCAATTGGGAAAATCCTAGGTGCTCCATCCACCCATAGATGAGGTCTCCAAATTTGCCCCAAAAGCTCTGTCTTCCTCCCCTCTGCTGCTTTAATTGTTTGTAATGATTTAATAAGGAGCACTATTCTTCCCTGCAGCAAACACAGGCACGTGGTATTTTATTACCTTGATTACGGCCCCTGTTTGGAATTTCTTTGCTGGGTTTCCTTCTTTGCAGGCTTGGTCCAAAACTTGGAGAAGTCAGTGTGAGAACTGGACTTTGTGCTGTCAATATTCTGAGTGTTGAGCCAGCACAAAATCCATGCAATTCTATGGGAAGAAAATAATAAGGACAAATGGCATGATTGAAACAAGGAAATGCTCTTGGCTTTGGCATTTTATGTGCACAAATGCACACCAGGAGAGGAAGAGCAAAGCAGGTACAAGCTCCCAGTGCTTGCAGAAGAATGAATGGAAATAACTTCCTGTTTAGGCTGGAAATGAGGAGAAAATTTGTACCCATCAGAAAGGGGTTGAAGTGGAGCAGCTGCCTAGTGACAACAGACAGGTGAAGAAGTGAAACCTCAAATTAAAGGCTTTTAATGTGGAGTTATTTGGATGTTGGGGTCTTTAGAAGCAGGTCTTGTGAGTGCCATGGGCAATGCAGGTGGCTTCCCAGGGGAGCATCCCTGTCCAGTGCCAGGGATCTGCTGCCCTGGTCCCACAGAGGGATTTGGGTTGTACCTGATGGCCCAGCAGAGCTTGGGGAAATGCCTCAGTGTTTTTTGGATTTGAATGGCATTGGGGTCAAATCCAGTTTCTCCTCTGAGGGATGGAGTCTTGAGCTCCCACAGGTTTTGCTTGAACATTTCTTTAATCTGCCCCCCACCCCAAACCCCCCAGCAGATCCTCTGCTCCTGCCACTCTGTGTCTCCCACAGCTGGGATCCTCAGAACTTTTCCCTTACACTAAAAGAACTGGAAATTGGCTGGGTTTTGTTGCCTCTTGGCAACAAAATTGTCTCCTATTGTGCAGCTCGGGGGGAAAGAAACCTCTTCCTGCCTTCAGTCTGCTGCAACCAAGTGTTTTGTTCCTCTTTGTGAAGAGCTAGGAAGAAACACTTCTTTTTAAGATGAGGGAGCCCAATTCAATTCCCTTAGCATTTTGAGCAAAATAACCAAGTGATTTATGTTGAAAGTCACTCCAAAATTTGGAAGAGATCTTTTTAGAAAATATTTCTCTTGGTGACTGATTAGGAGTGGGTATGGGAAGAAACTCTTTGCATTGAACCACTCAAAGCAGTAATTTCTTCCCAAAAAGTAGATGTAATTACATTTTTTGGGTGAAAAAAAGTAAGTAGTAGTGGACCAAAGGAGCTTCAAGCTGATCTCTATTTGCTGCCAATGACTGAATTAAATGTACAGGGTTCCTGTCAGCTCTGCCAGACAAAATGTTGCATTTGGGCTCTTGGGGGTTTTGTCAGAAATCTTTGTAGCATGAATAGTTCATGGACTTCTCTCTGCTGGCTTCAGCCATTCCTGCTGTCCATCATATCTTGCTATTATAAGGCAGCTCTTTTCCTTATGTTGTCTTTGAATCCAGATATCTGAGCCTTTTTCTGCTTCTAGTGCCAGTTTTCAGTAGGACAAACATTTTCTCATCTGCGAGTGTATTCAGTGGTGGCCACACAAGTGAAGGCAAGGAGCTGGCAGGTGATAATTGATGAAACTTTCTATCATGGGAAACAACTCAGCATTCAATTTCCATCTCCTTAGAAATCTCTATTTCTTTTCTTGTCTCTTGTGCTCTTTGTGGCTGGTCTGAGGTTAGTGCTTGGAAATGCAATGATATGGATTCCAATTCTTTTGAGAGAGAATAATCTTGTAGACAAAGCCAAATAAATTTAACTTTTCAATATTAGAGCAGTGTGACATCCAGGTTGGGGACCTGGCAGTGGTTGGTGCCTGGCCAGCCTCAGAACACAGAGTTTGTCCGATTTAGGTGAAATTTCATTCATTGGAGACAAAGTAAAATTGCCTCTTATTTGCTCAGCACTAAAAATCCATCTGAAGCTCATTGCCAAGACTTGCTGCTGAATGATGGGATTAAGCCCTGCAATGGCACCATGAAATGAGAGACTGGGAGAGGAATAATAAAAAATGCCATTTCCAACCATGTGCAGGCCCTGATGTCCTGCTGTTGGCTTGGTGCTCTCAAAGGGGCTGATTTTGATGGTTTTAGAGGCACTAAGCTGGGCAGTGAAATGCACCTCAGGCAGCAATTGCATCTCTGGTGTCTGCAAGTGCCTTCATCTCCCTTCCTGCTCCTTAGATCTGAAATTCTGCAAGGACTGAGTGAATCTGGGGCTTTGGGAAGGCCCAGTAGTGACAGATTTTGGTGAGATTTGAGTCAGGAGATGGAAGCAGCAGCAGAAGGTGCTGTAATCTTCATCCTTGTGCTCCTCTGCATGCTGATGCAGTGTGAAGGAGGCAGGGATTCCATCAAGCACCTTCTGTAGCTCCTGAGGGGAAAAAACAAGTGGCAAGTTCTTTATTTTGTTAGAGTTTCAGGCTGTGCTGCACCTCAGGGCCAGGCTCTGCCTCTCTCTGCTCCAGCTGGTGCTTCCAAGCTGTCCTCTGTGGTTTTGATTTGCAAACCACCTCTCTGACCAGCTTCCACTTTGTTTTAAAAAATTCAGCACCACGTTGGTGGCTGAACGGGTCCCAGAGCTGGGGAGAAGGATTTGAGATGCAATTTGCATCACAGAGTTGTTACAGCGGGGAAAATGTCGCATCCCTCCTGTGCCTGGAGCTGCTAATCTTGTTCTGAACATTGAAAAGCTCTTCAGCTTCTCTCATTATACCTAAATTTGATTACTGCTTTGATTTCACACCTCTTTCATGCCGGCTTTTCCTCTCTCCTTGGCTGGAATTGTCAGGCCTGAAAAGAGAAATTTTGTCAAGCCTTGGGACAGTTCCCATTACCTATCCCTGCTCCTAATGCTGCTTTTAATTATCTTGGGAACCTGAGCAAGGGGGGAAAATGGGAGAAGTTTAGTGAGAGGAAAAGTAAGGCCCAGAGACCAAAGTGTAAATGCAGATTCTGGGTTAGCAGAGTCTGCAGTGTTGTGGGGATCTGGGCTGTGCAAACTGATGTTTTTCTCTGTGAATGGCTGATTCCTTCTGTATCTTCTGAAATTCCTGTGCATTAGGGCTGGTGCTGGAACTGCAGCCACACAAACTCCCCATGGAGCTGTGTGGGACACAGTGGGAATCATTGATTTGCTGCTTTGGATGAAAAGTTGTGAGATGAACCTCAGTGTCAGGGAGGTGGCGCGTTAATGCTGCTGCTGTCAGACAGTGCCCACACACCGTGTCTGGAGACAGCTCAGGAGAAGATGAAGAAAAACCAGGATTAAATCCCATGTGCCACTGAACTCTCTCAGAGATAAACTGCTTGGAGTGAAGTCTGTGAAGTGACTGGGGAGAGCTGGATGAAAGGGACAGCTCTGAGAAGTGTGTGGTACATCAGTGATGTCCTAATACTGATCTTTGCACAGAGATGAAAAAGTATCAGTTTGCATGGCCTGAATGCCTGGGTCTGGAAATTGTGTGTTGCAGAAGCTGTGCTGAGCTCATCTGGCTCTGAAATATCATCTCTACACCTTAGCCAGGAACAGCATCAGAGTTCTGAGCAGATTAATAAAAATCAATCATAACCCAGAAGCAAACCTTGGCAATACACATCTGTGGCTGGTGAGGACACCAAAAGCTTTCATTACTGTTCTTGGAGAATGAATTCAGCAATAAAAATCCTCTCTCTTGGCATTAGAATGCTTTAGTTTCAGCTCTTGCCCCAGACTATCAATGCTAAGTGTTTCTCTGGGTGCTTGGGGGTAGGTTCTCCCCCATAGCTCTCTGCAGGTTGGTGCTAATTAAAGATGTTCTGTCAGGTTCAGATGTTTTGGTGCCTGACCAGGGAGTGCAGAACAGGGATTCCAAGTGCTGACATTTGCTGTACGAGAAAGTCCAAGGGACAAATTGTTGCCAATTAACACCTTTAACTGGGAGGATCAATTCCTGTTGTGCTTGTACCAGAGTCTGGGGACAGAGGGGGTTTCCAAGGGCAATCTTGGTCCATGTAGGGCTGAGGCTCTGCAGGCTGCTCCAGCCCCTCTGGGTGCTCAGGAGCAGGGGTTGCAGTGCACCCTCATTAGCCCTGGGGCTGCCCAGGGAAGAGCCATGGCTGAGGCTCTGCAGGAGCAGGCAGGCTCAGTCCTGCTCCAACATGGGATCCCATGGCACAGTACACGCTGGGATTTGCCCCTGCAGCTCCCAAGTGTGTCCAGAGAAACTGCAGGCAGAGGGTGACCTCAGTCAGTGGGACCCCTCTGTGCACAGGGACCCTCACTCCTGGGGTGGCTGTGCCAGCTCCTCCAGGGACCTCCAGCCCTGGAAACCTGGAGCAAGTGGAAACCACAACTTTGCAAATGCTGCCTGTGCCCAAAGTAAATGCAAAGAGGACTGGGATGTGAAAAAGAAAATTTGTTTATTTCTGGAAGAACAGCAACAATACCGAACACTTTTACAATGTAAGAATATTTCTAGCAAGAGCAATCCATGGAACGTATATACATAAGAACCTATCTAGTAAAAATATATGAAACGTATTTACAGAAGACAAAAAAAAGTCCTAAATCCTATTCCTGAAGAGAACAAACTGTGAAACCTATGTACAAAAGGGTGGCATCCCTGTCTGGAATGTCCATCAGTCCTGGACGAAAAGCAAGTGTGCCGTGGTCACTCCAATCAGGCACAGAGGGCTCTTCCATGTGCCCCCAGGCTGGCACATGCTGGCACAGCAGGACTTTGCTGCCAGAGCTGAGCCTGGCTGGGTCTGGGCTGGAGCTTGTGTGGCCCAGAGCGAGCACAGGACAGGCTGCGGATGGCACCAGACTCCAGCGCACGGGGTGCCACGTCCCTGAGCAGGGACCAGCCCAGCTCCAGCCTGGCAGCAGGGGCCCACTCTGCCTGTGGGGACCACATGCCTGTCCTGCTGCTGGCATTGGTCTTCATGCCAAGATCACAGCCTCTTCCTTATTTTTTTAATCAATGTCCATTTCTTCAATGTATTCTTCCATTTCCACTTCCATCTCCTCTTCCACATCTATATCCACCTCCATCTCTTCCTCTCCAGTGTCTTCCTCCATCTCCACATCCTCCTTTGTATAAGTCTGGATATCCACCTCCATCTTTTCCTCTCCAGTGTCTTCCTCCATCTCCACATCCTCCTTTATATAAGTCTGGATATCCACATCCATCTCTTCCTCTCTGTCTGTGACAGCCTGCAGAGGTGGCAAAACCTCTGAGTGGGGTCGCTGTCCCACACCATCCCACAGAGCTGCACCCCACCTGGGCAGCTGGCGGTGTCCCCCTCCATGGAATGGCACCATACCTTCCTCTGGACAAACGTGAGCATCCTGCAGTGGTGGATGACAAAATCCAGGCACTAGGGAGCTCTCAGGACTGATGGAGGGAGCAGGGAGCAGGTGACAAGAAGGGCGGCAGGGGTGGACAGGAGCAGAGTGCAGCGTGGGCTGACACAAGGGCCAGTGGTTGAGTTGTGCTCTTTGCTGGGTGCTGGCAGTTCCACCTGGAACGGGGGATGTGACATCACAGTTCCCAGGAGTCCAGGGCCAACTGAAGTGGGCAGCGGGGATCCCTGCATGGTTGGGCTTGGAAGGGACCCTGAAGATCATCTTGTTCCAAGCTGAGCAATCTTCCCCCAGGCCTTGGGGGAGCCCTGTTGCCAAGGATGGGGCACCCACAGCCTCTGTGCCCAGCCTGGGCCGGTGCCTCACCACCCTCAGTGTAAAACAGCAGCTCCCTTAGATCCAGCTTCAATCAGCCTCCTGCACTTGAAAGCCATCGCCCTTGTCCTGTCAGCAGAGGCCCTGTTGAACACTCTGTCCCCTTCTTTCCTGTGGGACCCTTCCAGCCCTGCACAGCCACAGTGAGGCCTCCCAGCGTCTCCTCTTTCCAGGCTGAGCATCCCCAGCCCCAGATGGACAGCAGTCAGTCAGATCAGGGGATGTCAAGGCTGAAGGGTAGCAAATAGGAACTGAGAGATGGAAGCTTTAGACCAAGGTTTGCCTCTAAATTGTACAAAATTAATAACAGTGGAGGGAAAAGTGGTGGGACACTTGTTCTTACTAAATGGTGAATTTCATTTTATTTTTTTCTTCTTTTCTGTCATGCTGACCCAGGTTTTTCTGTTGGAAAGGAAGCTTGGCACAATGTCCACTGTCTTCTCCATTTCTGAAACACCAAGCAGAGTCTGGACAGGCTGATGATGCAGAGTAAAACCTGCAAATCTACTGGTGATCCTGAGCCTGGGGGTGCAGCTAAACCCAGGCAAAAGGAATTTCTGGAAAGTTGAGCCTGGTTTACATTTTCTTGAGTTTGGCTATGCCAACTTAACCAGTCATTTATAGAAAAGCAAATAAAAAGCTCAAACCAAAACAGACAAAACCCCAAATAAACAAACCCACGCAAACCAATCAAACAGATAAAAAACCCCAAATAAAACCAAAGGCAATGAGGAGTTAGTATTAGTTGTGAGGATATCACAGCAGGCAAATGGCTGCTTCCCACAGGATCACCATAAAAAGCCACATCTAACAGCTGCTCCAAAATAGACCCAACAGGAGAAAAATAAAAAGTGATCCATGGCAACTTTAGGGGCAGCTCCACATGAAGGTGAAGGATAAGCCCTGCTACAGATCCAGCATTCCCCACCCTCCAGGCTGCTGTTTGCTCCTGATGAAAGACCCTTGCAGGACTGTGGCCCCTCTCAGTGCAGTGTAAATCATTCCCACAGCTCTCAGCTGAGCCACCGGCATTGTCAGAGCGAGATCCAGGCACCATCCTGAGCATCTGTGGAAGCTCCTGAGCATCTTCATGCCTGGAACCACAAAACACCTCAGGCTCTCCCTGGACTGGCTTTTCAGGGGAGGTTTCCATATCCCTGGGAGACCTGTTCATCCCTCAACATGTCTGACTTTGTGTACAATGATGCATTTGGGTTCCTCCCTTGCTCCTGTGTGCCAGTGAGAAACCATCCATGTGAATGGAGGATGTTGTGAACAGGAACATTTATTCCTGGATTGCCATTTTGCTTCACTGTCACTCAGCTGAACATTGTCCTTATCTGCGGTAACCGTGACTTTAAAAATCCCGCCTGCGCCGCCGTTCCCGCCTGCCAGCCGACGGAGCGGGGGGGAGTGCGCGGTTTCGCGGCTCGGTGCGCGGGAGCCGCCCGTCGGCAGGGACGCGCTGGATCGGCGTTCAGCTCTACCAGAGGCGGATAAAAAGGCACGGCACCTGTAATAAGTAGCAATACGTTTGTTCATTAATTTAATCAATAGCTAAATAATTATACAATATCAAAGCAATATCTAAATAGCTAAAACTGCTTGATTTTTAAATGTATAGCCACATATGGTTCACATATGGTTGCTTGGCTTGCAGGAATCGTATAGTGCTTTGGGAATTCCATGGTAAAGAAAAGTTCACCTAAGAGGTCACAGAGGAGAGCTGTAATAACAATCCCTAAACTCGCAAGAATTGCTTAGGCTTGCAGGAATCGTATAGTGTTCTGAAAATTCCACTGTATAGGTATGCCTTAGAAGGAAAAGTTCACTCAGCGGTTAAAAGAGGAAGACTTGGAGCCTTCATCCCACGACCACCAGAAGGCAGAAAAAGACCCCCTAGCAACTGAACGAGCAAGCGCAAAAGACAGACCAAGTCATCCCTGGACCTGGGAGAAAAAGGCAATAAAAGGTGGACTTTGGGGATAGGAACGGTGCGAGCCTAGAGGAGCGGAGACTCCCGGCCGCCCAGCACTGAACTTTGCTTATTCTTGCTTGCATAATAATAATAATAAATTTTTAAATTATATGATCCTTGAATCCAGTGAATTCATTTATCACATTTCCTTCCTTCCTTCCTTCCTTCCTTCCTTCCTTCCTTCCTTCCTTCCTTCCTTCCTTCCTTCCTTCCTTCCTTCCTTCCTTCCTTCCTTCCTTCCTTCCTTCCTTCCTTCCTTCCTTCCTTCCTTCCTTCATCTTTTAAGTGATGTTGGCATTTTTAGATTAGAGTAAAAACTCACTGTCTAACATAGGTGATAAGTATTGAGAAGTTATTGTAAATAGTGGACACGTAGTTTTTAGTATAAAAAGATAACACCACACAGTTCCCCATGGTCCCTCACAGGCCCCTCATGGCTCCCTCACAGTTGCCCAAGACCCCTCACAGCCCCTCACAGTGGATGCCATGGCACAGAGAGAGAGAAACAGCAAGTGTTTCTCACAGCAGCTTGTGAGAATTATTAGCAAGTTGTAAGAATGTGAGAACTTGAGTACAAACAATCTGCAGGTGGTGTTCTTCTACTTCATCTTTCTCTTCTTCTCAAGGACGGTGTCTAAAGAATGTTTTTTTTAACTAGCCGATCAAACAGAATATATCGTATGACTCTATAAAAACCGCACGGTTCTCTTGAATTAAACTAAATTAAATTTTAGTCTTTCTGCAATACTGCCTCCTGCCTGTTCCTGTGTCATTCTCGGCGCAAGAGTGACACCTCACGGCCCTTCATGGCCCCTCAGGGCCCCTCACAGCTCAAGGCTCTTCACGGCCCCTGAGCCGCCTCCGGCCCCGCCATTGGCGCCGCTCTTTGCTGCTCTTTGCCAATGGCGGCCCGAGTCTGCAGTGACGTCACCGCTCGCCGGGCAAAGGAAGGCCTGGGGCTGAGGTGCCCCGGGCTGGCCGGGAATGGGGTCCGGGGGTCCCCGGGCTCATGGAAACGGGGGATCCAGGGGCTGGGAGAGGCGGATACCCGGGAAAGGGGGTGCAGGGGGTGTCGGGGCAGGATAAGGGGGTGCAGGGGGTCCTGCAGCTGGGGAAGGAGATGCGAAGGGTCCCAGTGCCCAGGAATGGGCATTCAAGGGGGTCCCCGGGGGGCTCCCCAAAGCCCCTCCCAGGGGGCAGCAGGAGCTGGCTCAGGAGCTCTGGGCAGAGAAAAGGGGGTGACCCCAGCTTGGGGGGGACATGGGGGACTCACACACGCTCCCGGGGGGACACGACCCCCGGGGACCCCCCCTCACCTTGTCCCGCAGGGGAGGCCGAGCCCCAGCCCAGGCAGACGAAGCCCCCGAGCCCCGGCAGCATCTTGGGGGGCGTGCGGGGCCGGGAGGGGCAGGATCCGGGAAAGGGCGGCGGCTGCCGGGTTCCGCGGCTGCCTGGAAACCACGAAGGCGGCGGCAGCGTCTGTGACAGCGGCGCGGCCTCAGTTGCCTGAGAACGCGGCCCTGGCTGCTTGTGCGCAGCCTGGGCTCCTGCAGGCGGCTTCACTGGGCGATTCGCCAGGGGAATTGTTCGCGGAGCATTGGCCTCTGCAAAGTTCCTGAGCGTGCAGAGCATTGGCCTCTGCAAGGAGTTCATCAGCGTGCAGAGCATTGGCCTCTGCAGAAAGTTCCTGAATTTCCTTTGGAGGTAAAGATTGACTCAAGTTGAACTTTTTGGTTTTGTCTCATCTGCACTCTGAGAGAGAATGCCAAAGGGAAATACAGGATAATGGGATAATGCCCGTCTTCTGGTGCAGCAGTTCAGTGGTCTGCACTGTCACTGACATGTTTTATGAAAAATCCTTTGGGTTTTTTCTCCTGAGAAGCTGAGAGACCTCAGGAACAAAATGTAAACAATGGTTCTCTGCTTCTGTGGAATGCAACAGGTGCATCTGTGATTGGTCTCCTAGAGTTGTTTCTAATTAATGGCCACTCACAGTCAGCTGGCTTGGACTCTGTCTGAGACACAAGCTTTTGTTATTCATTCTTTCTTTTTCTATTCTTAGTTAGCCTTCTGATGAAATCCTTTCTTCTATTCTTTTAGTATAATTTTATTGGAATATATATCATAAAATAATAAATCAAGAGTCAGATCCTCATCTCTTCCCTCATCCTAAGACCCCTGGGAACACCACCACAATGCACAGCTGAGTGGATGAACAATATATGCTCTACTGATTGTGGGGTTTTTTTGCACTGAAGGAATGCAACATTTTCTAAATGTACTGGTCTATAATTTTTTTTCCCGTCTAGTGGTTGCTTAAACTGCTTAAAGGTGAATGAGGTCTGTTCAAGTTTCATCAAGTTTCAGTGGGTTGTTATCATCTGGTTATTAAAATTATTAGAGAGAGGCCTGTGAATTGAGGTGCAAACGAGACCATATGCCAAAATCAATAGTCTGGATTTTATGTAACAGTAAATGTGAGGAAGAGAGAGAGAAAGGAAAAGAAAAAGAAGCGGGGGGGGGTGGCGGGGGGGGGATGGAGGGTTGGGAAGAAGGGGAAGAAGGAGAGTGACAGAGACAGATGCAGTGAAAAACATCACCATTCCATGGATCCCATTGGCATACCATAAAATCCTCTTCTGGTCTTCTCTGTGGTGAGGTCTCGCAAAACGTAAGACTCCAATGGATTCCTGCAGATTTGGGCAAGGTGGGACCTCCCAGCTGCCTCCCTGGGGTGGGGCAAGTTGGACTCTGTCTATTGCTACTTTCAAATAATAGAAAATCTTTAGCATCTGTCTGTCCTTTGAGTCTGCCATCAATTGGCTTCTGGATTTTCAGATCTGTTGTGTTGCTTTGCGTGCCCTGCAGTCGTCTGGTGCAAGGCCTCAGGAATGGGTCTGGGGGCACTGTGGAGGTCTTTGATGGGAGGTTTGTGTGCAAACCTGGCCTCAGCAGACGAGTCTGTGGCTATGACTTGCCCACCTTGAAGGCAGACAGAGCTGATTTTCAGGACAGCTGCTGGGTTTGGCTTTGTTGTGGATAGGTTTTCCTCTGCAGCCTTGTTCACTTCTCCCCAGCCCTGAGCTAATGGGACAATAGTGTCACCTTTGTCTTGTCTCAAGTTCCCTTAGGCAGCTTAACTCACAGTGCCAAGTTCCAGTCCAGAGGCATTTTCAGGGAAGGGTGGGCTTGGGTGGTCGCAGCCTCTTTATACAGTTTTGTCCCAATGGGCAGAAAGTCCTTTCTAACAATTTTTAAGCCATTAGCCATAACATTCCAGTCTCTCCCAAGTCCTGTGAGGAGCAGCTGAGAGAGCAGGGGTGCTTTAGCCAAAAGAAGAGGATATCCACTCTAGCTATTTTAAAGTAATATTTAGGCTGCAGCTTTGTCTGTTCTAACTGTTATTAATGTTCAGCTTTTGAGCGCCAGGTTTCAGTATGATCTATCTTTGAATTGCACAAGGCAGCCCTATAGTTCAAATAAAGTCCAACTAGAGGCCTAACATACTAGCTACTTACACCAAACAAGCACTTAGCTACTTTCAAATCATAGAAAATTTTTAGCACCAGTATATGCCTTGAATTGGCCATGAATTGGGTTCTGGATTGTCAGAGTTCCATTGTTGCTTCTTCCAGTTTTGTTGAGGCATTGTCACTCATCTGGGAGATGCTGCCTTCAAAATGGCTTCTGGATTCCCAAAGAAGACCTTGACACCTCGTCTTTTGTCCAGGGAAAGACTGACATCTTTCACTGTAAGTACCCACTGGGCTGTGTTAAGGCTGCAAACTGCCCTGGTGTCCCTGCTCTCCCTGCCCCTGCTTTAGTGCAAGCAAGAAAACGCTTTAAGTAGGTAATAAGCAGAAATATTCTAGTAAGGCTACGAAACGCAAGTAATAAATGACACAATTATGAAGGTTTCTTTTGAGGTGAACAGAGAGGGGGAATTGTGGGAATCCACAAAACCAGAGGGTATTGGGAAAGCTGCAAAAGACAAGCCTCAGATACAGTAGAACTGTGATTAGAGCTAAGCAGCTGCCATGAGATAGGTCAGCAGAAAAATTATTTAAAAAGTAGAAAAGCAAGGACAAATAGAACAATGGTCTGTGTATTAAGGCTTGTCTAGAATAACTCTCTAAACTACAGAAAAGTTTATCTAGCAAGATATTAGGAGGGTTAGGGCTTAATAATGGAGCTCTGTGCATTGTGCTTTAAGGCTTACAAGCAGGTATTGTATTCAAAATAAGCAAGCATTGTTTTAACCAAAGGTACATGTGCTTATAGTGGTTGGATGGAAATACTGTCAATGTGCTTTTGCTTTGTGTGATCGGTCCAGAACCTTATAAAGGAAGTTGTAACATTAAGTTCTTGGTCTGCTGCCTGGGATGTGAGCTGCTGGCATCTTCCCATTGTCATAACCATGTAATGAGAGTGATGCTGGAAAATAAAACAGCTCAAGGCAGTTCCACAGCAGCCCTGTCCCGTTTGTGATTTGTAAATAGCCCCCTGCTGGTGTCAAGACCAAGCTGCTCTTGGGCACCTGAGCATGTTGGGGGGGAAGCTCAAACTCTGCCCAAAGCCCTGTGAGACAGGGCTGGTCCCAGCTGGAAGAGCTTCCAAAGCAGCTGTTCTCTCCCAGCGCCCTTGTGGGCACAGATCCAGCCCTGCAGACACAGTGTACAGCAAAGCAAGTTATCTGCTGCAGCACGTCCAGAAGAAAATGTCTCAGCACCTTTGTGTCCCAGATATCTTGTATGAAAAATCCTTTCCTTAGGATTTTTCCTCCTGAGAAGCTGAGAAGCCTCAGGAACAAAATGTAAACAATGATTATCTCCTGCTGTGGAATGCAACAGGTGGATCTTGGATTGGCCCAGGTTGGATGTTTGTAATTAATGGCCAATCACAGCCCAGCTGGCTCAGACAGAGAGTCCAGGCCAGAAGCCTTTGTTATCATTCCTTCCTCTTCTATTCTTAGCTAGCCTTCTGATGAAATCCTTTCTTCTATTCTTTTAGTGTAGTTTTAATCTATTATATATCACAAAATAATAAATCAAGCCTGCTGAACCATGGAGTCAGATCCTCGTCTCTTCCCTCATCGTAAGACCCCTGTGAACACCATCACACCTTTGTTCTGCAGGATGGTGGAAATCTTCCTGTGCTGGGAATTGTCCCCTGATTTTGGTTTACCATGTGTTGATGGTATCTGTCCCAAAGGAGTTGGCTTCTCTTGAAAGCTCTGGATTGGTAGGAATCTTGAGGGCTGTACAGTTCTTTCCTGCTCCCTGGAGCCAGGGCCACAAAGGTCCCTTCGTGTCTGGAGCTCACTTGACTGAAGATGCGCCAGTGCTGAGGCTCTGTCCAGGAGATCCCTCTGTTTTCTTCTCTGCAGGGGTCTGTGAGCCCAGAGAGAGAAAACAGATGCTAATTACCAGAGAGAACTACAACTTGGACACATTCCCGTGCTCCTCACTCTTGGTACAACGTTCCTTTCTTGCCTCTCTTGGACTCAGCCAGCAGTGCTATCTCCTTGCTGTGAGTTCTCAGTGCTGTACAGGGATGGAGTCAGGGCAGTTCTGAGAGCTCGTCCCCATTCTTTGAAAAGGTCACTGCCTCAATCCAATGAACCTAAAGAGGAAAGAAATGCCCAAAGAGCAGAAATCCCCAACCATGTCACATGCAATCACGGAGAAGCTGATGGGACAGAGCCATGTGGTTGGAGTATGTGTATTGCACTCTGTATTGTTAATTTATTGGTGCTGAGTATTTCAGCATGCAACTTCCAGGGCTTCCAGGACTGTCCTGGACAATGTGACCACAAATTGTTCACCAGTGCCACTTGTTCAAGAAAAGCCTTTCTGAACAAGCCCAACTCTGAGGCTTTAGCTGGTTTATTTTTGCCTTTCAGCTGCTTCCCTCGAAGTTCCTGTGGGAGAAGTTTCTCAACATGAAGAAGAAGGCCAGCACTGGCGGGAGTTTTCTACCCAGAATTGGCCCATGTGTAGAGCTGGGGAAGACTGGTCCAAAGGTAGCCTTTTCCTGCTCTTCTCCTTTCTGTTTGATGGGAAGTTTGAAGAGGGTGTGTGCTTGTGACAGGCTTGCCTCCAGCAAAATAGCTCAGTGTGCAGGTGCTGTTGTCATTGCAAGCTGCTGTTAGAGGTGGGCTGGGAGTCCTGATCTGCACTCAGCCACCACAAATAAGCTCTGCTGAAGGTGCCTAAGTGTAGCTGCCATTGCTGAAACAATGGGGGGAAGGCTGGGGACACAAAGGCACAGCATTGCCATGTGCCATTCTCCTGCTGAAGGAGCCACCTCTTGCTTTGCTGTGGTCACCATCAAATGCTCGGGGTCACAGGATTCCCTCTGGAGTGGCAGCGTTGGCCTTGGAAGGCCAAGGACCTGCAGGAATTACTTTAGATTTAACAAAACAAATTGCCTTTATGCTTTGGGCTGGAACAATGTGTTGGAGCCTGAGGGGGTGTTAGATTTTGCAGGCTGCCAGATGTACAGGGGAGTGGCCCTGGGCAGAGGGGAATGGATGTGCTTTATCTGGATCAGTGCCTTCTTGGAGGTGTGTTTAAAGCTGCTTTTCTGGCAGGACTGGCTCAGTAGAAAGCACAGTCCCAACGGGTAGGTGACTGAGGTGGGCTGTTGTTATGAATGAGGTCCCTATATGTCTAATTTAAGAAACCAACATTAGAATTGAGCAGCAATTTTAATTGAGCAGCAATTTTATATGAAATCATGCAATCAAATATAATCAAGCAGATACAAAATAATTTGGCAGTGGTTTGGATAAAGCATAAGCAAAACCAGTCAGGATCCAGGGGGGTTTTCTCACCCTGCCTCCCATTCAAAAGATAAAGAATCCAAACACAACTTATAGACTGGATGCTAATACATATTCATCACTAATTTTTTGTCAATCTCCTCCTATTTTTGATTCTTGAAATCTATGTCACTGTACTGCACAGTGCATGCTCTGCTTGCTTCTAAGGGGTCTTTTGGTTTTGGTGGTCGCTTCCCACGAAGGCTTCTCCTCATCATCACTGTCCTTTGAACAACCCCACAAGCTGCACATGCACCCCAAGTCTTGTGTTATAGAAGCCAGCATTATATTCCAAAAAGAAGCCTTATTATTTCATAGATACCTGGAATCATCCCAATTTTGTCCATTTCAAGGCCGATTCTTTAATTATCCTGAGGCCTATTGCGTTTTGGGATGTTACTTATCTCAAACTACATCCTGCATCCTGTTTCCTCATGAACATCTGAAAACATCTGGTTTGTGTCACTAATTCCATATCCTTTTCCTCTCTTACTTTTGAACAAATATTTTCTAAAATATTTAAAATATAGTTACAATTGTTAGCACGAATCAGATTGATCTATCCCACTGTTGAGCAAGAAATTGGCAGCAAGAGCCATGTAACACACTGGTTAAGGATTGCCCAGAAAAAGCGGGGGAGAGTTTTCTCCAAGCAATGCCTCTGCTCCAGAATCATTTGCTGTTGTTTTGGGCCCATGCGTCCGCCTCGGCGGTGGCGGTGGTCCCTGGCTTGCGTTGTTAAAGCCGTCGCCCTTCCTCGGCCTTAAGCCGGGGACCTGCGTTGTGGTGGGCAGAATTTTTTGGCCTAGTTTGATTTTTTTTTTTTTTGCGGGCCCGGCACCCGATGGAGACCCCCCCGGACTGGTCCTGGGCAAGGCGGCGGCACCTCGCCTACCTCGGTCGTGGCCAGATCGACTGAGCCGCTTATGCTGGGTGGGGCCGGGTTTGCCGTGCCGGGTCCGTTGCTTTTTGTTGAGGCGGGCGGAGTTGGGGGGGCGCCCGCCAGGCCTCTGCTGGCCTTTTTTTTTTTCTCTCGCGGCCCTAAGCCGCGGCACCGAGAAGCGTTGCGACGAAGGCGCGAGCAGGATGCCGGTGGGTCTGTTGTGGGGAGGTAGTGAGGCGCGTACCTCAGACCACCCCTGGGCCCCCAGCCTCGCGGCCCCCGTGGCTAGCACGGGTCATTGTGAACATGCCTCCTTGTGCCTTTTATTTCGTGCCGTCCCCCGGCTTTTTTTTCCGGACAGGAAAGCCAACCGCTGCGAGGCCGGGAGAAAGCCGGTGGCCTGTGCGCCAGGTCGGTGGCACTTTTTCTCGCACTCTCGGCCGGGTTCCCCGGGCCGGAAGCGGGGGGGGGGGGGTGGCTGCTGAGTCCCCCCCCACCCAGCGGGGGCCGGTCCAGTCCCGCCGTTGCCTAGCCGAAAGGGGAGCCATTGTTGGCTGCGGGCGGGTGGCGGCAGCCCCCGCGCTCCTCTGCTGCCACGAGCAATCCGATCCGCAGGTGGGCTGGGGGGCCGTGGCCGTTGTCCCAGGACCGTGGCCGTGGGGCCCTTGTCGCTGTTGGCGTGGCTCCTTCCCAGAGCCGCGCCTGATTGATGTGGCTTTTCGGGTGGCATCGGAGAGGGCCCCCGGCAGGCTGGCTCTCCTTCCAAGGCTTCTCTGTCATGGGGCAGAAGGGCGGTGGGGGTTCAGTGCTTGGGCAGGGCGGTCTCCTTTCCAATTCGCTTCCCATCGCAGGCGAGGTGTCGCCCCTCCCGCTGGCCTGGGGAAGGGCGTCTTTACTGTCCCGAGCTGTGTGACAGCCGCGTGGCCCTGTGAGCCTTCAAGTGTCCTTAAAAAACCACGTGAGGTGCCGGTGCTGGCCCCGGTCCAGGTAGTACCCATGTGGTTGCCGGCCGCGAGCAGCGCCAGGTGGCGGTGCAGGTGGAGCTGAGCGGCGAGAGAGAAAAGAGAGAGGGCGAAAGTGCCTGAACCCGATGGGGCGCGGATGCGGGGGAACAGAGCCGAGTCTCAGACCGGGACGTGGGCCCCAGGAAAAAAAGCGAGAGAGAGAGAGAGAGACGAAACCTCGTGCTCCATCTGAGTGGCAAAAAGCTGCGCAGCGGTCCCTGCTCCTTGCCCGAGGCATCGCGCGAAGGGCCGGCTGCTGGGGTCGGCCGTCGCCGAGGGGTGTCCCTTGTGCGTGGCGCCGTTCCCCATCCCAGGCGATGCTGGGCTGCGATGCGGCTGGCTGCCGTCCCTGCAGCCACGCCCATCGCCACCACGCCGCCACCCGCCGCCGTGTCTTCGACCGCGATGCCGCTCCCGCGGGTCGGAGCGGCAAAAGGAGCCCAGGGCGGTCGGGGTTTGGCGCAAGGCGAGTTCGCCGCCGGGCCGGGCGCGTCCGGGTGCTCCGTCCGGGCACTCGCGCGACGCTTCGCGGCGCTGCCGTGGTTGGCAGCTACTTGGTTGATCCTGCCAGTAGCGTATACTTGTCTCAAAGCTTAAGCCATGGATGCCTAAGTACACATGGGAGGTACAGTGAAACTGCGAATGGCTCATTAAATCAGTTATGGTTCCTTTGGGCGCTCCTCTCCCGCTCCTTGGATAACTGTGGTAATTCTAGAGCTAATACATGCCGATGAGCGCCGACCTCCGGGGACGCGTGCATTTATCAGACCAAAACCAAACCGGGCCCACCCAGCAGCTTTGGTGACTATAGATAACCTCGAGCTGATCGCACGCCCCCGCGGCGGCGACGACCCATTCGAATGTCTGCCCTATCAACTTTTGATGGTACTGTCTGTGCCTACCATGGTGACCACGGGTGGCGGGGAATCAGCGTTCGATTCCAGAGAGGGAGCCTGAGAAATGGCTACCACATCCAAGGAAGGCAGCAGGCGTGCAAATTACCCACTCCCAACCCGGGGAGGTAGTGACAAAAAATAACAATACAGGACTCTTTTGAGGCCCTGTAATTGGAATGAGCGCACTTGAAATCCTTGAGCGACGATCCATTGGCGGGCAAGTCTGGTGCCAGCAGCCGCGGTAATTCCAGCTCCAATAGCGTATCTTAAAGTTGCTGCAGTTAAAAAGCTCGTCGCTGGATCTTGGGATCGAGCTGGCAGTCCACCATGAGGCGAGCCACCGCCTGTCCCAGCCCCTGCCTCTCGGCACCCCCTCGATGCTCTTAGCTGAGTGTCCCGCGGGGCCCGAAGCGTTTACTTTGAGAAAATTAGAGTGTTCAAAGCAGGCCGGCTGCCGGCATACTGCAGCTAGGAATAATGTAATAGGACTCCGGTTCTATTTTGTTGGTTTTTGGAAACGGGGCCATGATTAAGAGGGACGGCCGGGGGCATTGGTATTGTGCCGCTAGAGGTGAAATTCTTGGACCGGCGCAAGACGGCCTAGAGCGAAAGCATTTGCCAAGAATGTTTTCATTAATCAAGAACGCAAGCCAGAGGTTCGAAGACGATCAGATACCGTCGTAGTTCCGACCATAAACGATGCCGACTGGCGATCCAGCAGCATTATTCCCATGACCCACTGGGCAGCTCCCGGGAAACCCAAGTCTTTGGGTTCCAGGGGGAGTATGGTTGCAAAGCTGAAACTTAAAGGAATTGGCAGAAGGGCACCACCAGGAGTGGAGGCTGCGGCTTAATTTGACTCAACACGGGAAACCTCAGCCAGCCCGGACACGGACAGGATTGACAGATTGAGAGCTCTTTCTCGATTCCGTGGGTGGTGGTGCATGGCCGTTCTTCGTTGGTGGAGCGATTTGTCTGGTTAATTCCGATAAGGAACGAGACTCTGGCATGCTAACTAGTTACGCGACCCCCGAGCAGTCGGCGTCTAACTTCTTAGAGGGACAAGTGGCGTTCAGCCACTTGAGATTGAGCAATAACAGGTCTGTGATGCCCTTAGATGTCCGGGGCCGCACGTGCGCTACACTGACTGGCTCAGCTTGTGCCTCCCCTCCGCCGGCAGGCACAGGTAACCCGTTGAAGCTCATTGGTGATGGGGATCGGGGATTGCAATTCTTCCCCGTGAACGAGGAATTCCCAGTAAGTGCAGGTCATAAGCTCGCGTTGATTAAGTCCCTGCCCTTTGTACACACCGCCCATCGCTACTACAGATTGGATGGTTTAGTGAGGTCCTCGGATCGGCCCCGGCGGGGTCGGCCACGGCCCTGCCGGAGTGTCGAGAAGACGGTCGAACATGACTATCTAGAGGAAGTAAAAGTCATAACAAGGTTTCCGTAGGTGAACCTGCGGAAGGATCATTACCGGTGGGGCTTGGCGCCTGCCGCGTCATGCCGGGCTGTCTGGCATGCCACGCATGCGTGGTGTCACTCACACACCCGCTCCGTTCTCATGCTCGGCCCCCAGCTGCCGGCCCCGGTCAGCACCGGGGGCCACACGCCCTTCCCCTTTGCCGCACACTGTCAGCCCCAGAGAGAGAGACCGGAGGCGCGCGGCACCTCCAGGTGCAGGGGGTTGGAATTGGGAGAGGGGGAAAAAGCCACTTGGTGCTACGAAGCGCGCCACGTGCGCCCGCCACTGTGCACACAGGCGGGGCTCTCCACGCGTCATGGCTGGGTCTAGAAGCACAGCATGCTGGCCGCCGTAGCGGCAGCTTGCCCCCCCGCCCCCCACACCATCCTGGCCCACCCCGGCCTTGCACCGGTCTGCCGCCGCTCCGTCCCCGCCGGAGAGCAGGGGTGCGGCCGCGGGCCCCCGAGCCTCTCGCCACCGCGGCCGGTGCGGCCGAATGCTGGTCGCCGGTGTGCTGCGTGCGGGCGCCCTGGCGCGGCCCAAGCTCTCCCGAGCTCAGCTCTCCTCGGTGTGCACGCCAGAAAGCTGCCCAGGTGCCGGGAGGGAGGCGTGCTCGGCACGGCCCCTCCCGGAGGCGCACCCATCCCTTCCCTCGCTGCTTCGCCTGTTGAGCGATGGCCGGCCAGCCGGCCGTTGCACCCGTCGGCGGCCGAGGTGGAAAGGGCGAGGGAGCCGGGTGGCGGGGGCGCCTTCGGGGCTCGGAGGAGGCAGCTCCTCCAGGCTTCCCGCACCGGGGAGCGGGACTTTTGCCGGCTAGCAGAGTTCCCCACTTTGGGCCGAGCAGCCCCCCTCTCGCGCGTGGCAGAGGAGCTCCAAGGGCCAAGGCCTCCGGGTGTTCCGGGCCGTGCTTCATGGCGCACGGGCGCGTGCGCGCCTGAGGTATGCTCGGTGGTCGGGCCCGGGTCCCCCACACAGGCGGGGCGGCCCGAGCCACGGCAGCCCTCTCGGTTGCGCAGTGCTGGGCTACTGAGGGAAACCCCAGGCCCTGAGAAGGACATGGCGGTGGTGGCGGCAGATGTCGGGTGCGCCCCTGCTGGTGGACGCTCCCCCAAGGGCGGCAGCGGGGGAGGCACCCCGGCAGGGCCATGCAGGTCATTTCCCTCGCCCCAGGGCCAGGTACCTAGCGCTCCGCGCCTCGGCAGTCCCCCCAGGTTTTTTCCTTCGGCATCGTCAAACACTGCGGGTTTGCTGAAAAGGGCTGGTGCGGCCGGGCGGCGGTTTAAAGACTCGGGCGGCTTGGCGCAGCCCACTGTGGCGGCAGCGGTGCCGGCGGCGGTGGCAGCAGGCACGCTGGGCAGTGGCCATACGGGGTGCCAGTGAGGGGTGGGGAGCAGCTACTCCCACCGATCCCCTGCGGGGGTTGTCCCATCGCCACCGGCTGTGCTCCTCCGTCGCTGTCGTCGTCCCGCTGCGGGGGTAAACTGTGCCGCGCCGGGGAGGGGCGCCCTGCCCCCCCCCCCCCCCCCCCCGGCTGCCCGGCCTCGGCGGAGAGGCTGCGGCACGCTGTCGGCCGCAGGAGCCGACCCGCTCGCCTTGTCGTAACGGGCGACGCCGGCAGAGAGCGCGCACTCTCTGTCCTTCCTCGGTCGTGGGGTCGCAGCCACCGGGGCCCACCCGCTCTCTCTCTCCTCGGCCCACTGCCACGGTCTCTGGCGCGTGGGGCGCCGCGTCCGTCATGTCAGGCGCCTCTCCTCCCCTTGACGGCGTTTTCTCCTCAAACGCCCACCGGCCACACTGTCGTCCCCTGGCCGTCCCCTGGCTCGACCGCCCGCTCATGAGGGGTGAGCACTTGGCAGGCCCTCCAGCAGCCGAGGCCCATGAGCACGGGCGACCCCGTGCCAAGCGGCGGCGGCGGCACTGCTCAACAGGTGTCCCTCCCTGCAGGGACGGTCGGCCGGAAGGCGCCCGCCATCGCCCGGCTGCGGTCCCGTTCTAGGCCCCGCTCGTTGCGTCCTCCATCGCCCTTCCTGGCTGCGTGTGGGCCGCAGGAAGGTGTGCGGGGCGGCCACGGGGGCACTTCTCCCTGCCCAGTCTCCACGTGAAAATGAGGAGAGCGGGCCTTGCCCCCCGGCTCAGCGCCGTACCGCCTTCTGCCAAGCACTTGCCTGAGGCAAGGGGCCCCGGCGGTGCGACGTGGCGGTCCCGGGAGTGCGGCCCTGGCGGTGACGGGGTCTGCCGTTCAGCCGGCCATGGGCGCCGGTGACGCTGGTTTCGGTCTCGGTGGCGCCCGCCTCCCGGGCTGGTGGCGGAGCGCATCTGCCGGTCGCTCGCCCACCTGGCAAGGTAGCGGTCCCGCAGGAGGCACGCCGGCGGGGGCTGGTCGTTGTCGTGTGCCGTCTTGAGCCGGGGGAAGGCCGTGCAGTGAGCAAAGAAAAAAAAAAGCCGGCTCCACAGCGGCACGGCGGTGCTCCGCGAGGCCCGCGGAATCGGGGGCCGAGGGAGAACCGGCATGTGCAGGGGCCGACGGCCGCGCGCCCCCGGCCGCGAGCCGTGTGTGTTGTGCGTGTCATCCCATCAAAGCAAGAAGCGGGTGGGCCACCATGCCCTCCCGCGTTACGGTGCGTGCCAGGCTCCGCGCGGATGCCAGGCCGAGCCCAAGCGCCTGGGCGGCCTCTGAAGGACGGCGTTTGTGAGGTCGGCGTTTCCCGTCGCAGGGGGATGCGGTCGGGGGCGCGGGCTCCCCCGCCTCTTGGCCGGCCTTCAGAGCGTGGGTTGCTCCAGTTTTTTTTTTCCCCTTCGGTTTCTGTGTGCTCGTACGGTCAAAGCCAGGTGCGCGCGCCCGCGCGTCCTCGGCACCAGAGTAACAAAAAAAGAGGCCGCTCGGCGTGAGCAGTGCCCGAAAGCCAGACAACTCTTAGCGGTGAATCACTCGGCTCATGCGTCGATGAAGAACGCAGCTAGCTGTGAGAATTAATGTGAATTGCAGGACACATTGATCATCGACACTTCGAACGCACTTGCGGTCCCGGATTTTTCCCGAGGCTACCCCTGTCTGAGGATCGCTTGACGATCAATCGCCATCGCGGGGCCACCCCGGCGGCATGGCTGGGGTCGCCTCCCAGGCCTGTCACCCGTGGCGGTGGCGGCAGCGGCGGCGTCCCGCCAGTGCCCGGAGGGAAGGCGGTCAGGGGTTCGGTGAGGGAAGCGCTTCCCTAGGCGGCCTCGATCCCTTCCCTGCGGCCAGGCAGGCGTCATCGTCATCGCGGTCGTCGTCGTCGTCGATGCGCAGGGCCTTCGTTCCCCTAAATGCAGACTCGGGGAGCGGTCCCTAGCTCCCCACTCCAGGAGCCAGCTGCTGGGGCGGAGCTCATCCTTGCCGGGACCGTGCCATGGATGCGGTGGCACGGCGGCCTGGGGAGAGCGAGAGACAGCGTCGAAAGGCGCTGCCGAGGGCCGAGAGAAAGAGAGAGGAGGGTGAGACGGGGAGGCGAGGCGGGGGCCTCACCCCCGGCCTCCCCCCAGCACCAGCGGCTGTCTGCGGGTGTGTACTGAGGCAGTACCATGTTGTGCTGCCGCACACACGCACGAGGCGAGAGCACTGGGGACGGGGGTTCTGATCCCCTCCTCCCTTTGCCCGCCCCCTCCTCTTCTGTCGTGGTCTCGGGGTGCACTGAGGGGCGCAGTCGCTCCTCTCTCTCTCCCCGCCAAGGCCATCGCGCGCGCCGCTGCCTGGCCAGTCCTCCTGCACGGGGCCATCTCTGCCGTGCTCCCTTTTTGGTTCTCGTCTCTGAGATGGGGCTCTCCTTCTCCTCATCGCTCGCTCGCGCACGTGCGCGCTCTCTCTCTCCGGCTCCCTCTGGGAGCGCGGAGAGGAGGGGGCCGGCAGCGTAGCGGGTGGGGGAGACACGGCAGCCGTCTCTGTGCAAGCCCCTGCGCGCAGCGCAGCCAAGCTTTGGGCTTGCAACCTCAGATCAGACGTGGCGACCCACTGAATTTAAGCATATTAGTCAGCAGAGGAAAAGAAACTAACGAGGATTCCCTCAGTAACGGCAAGCGAAGAGGGAAAAGCCCAGCGCCGAATCCCCGCCCCGCGGTGGGGCACAGGACATGTGGCATAAAGAAGCCCCCCTCCCCGGCAGCGCTCTCGGGGGACCCAAGTCCTTGTGATCGAGGCCGCAGCCTGTGGACAGTGTGAGCCCGGTAGCGGCCCCCCGGTGCTCCGGGCCCGGGGCTTCTCAGAGTCGGGTTGCTTGGGAATGCAGCCCAAAGCGGGTGGTAAACTCCATCTAAGGCTAAATACAGGCATGAGACCGATAGCCAACAAGTACCATAAGGGAATGTTGAAAAGAACTTTGAAGAGAGAGTTCAAGAGGGTGTGAAACCGTTAAGAGGTAAACGGGTGCGGACTGCGCAATCCGCCCGGAGGACTCAACCCAGGGAGTTGCGGGCAGCCGGCGCGGGTTCGACGGATCCTCGCCTCTGCCTCCCCTCCCTCCCCCGGGCGAACGCTGTCCGCAGGGGCGAGCCGGGGGGGGTGGGCCGGTGTGGGGACCACCCATTTGCTGGCGGCCGGCCCTGGCCGGGCTCATTTCCTCCGCGGCGGTGCACCGCGACCGGCTCCGGGTCAGCTGGGAAGGCCTCCGGCGGGCAGGTGGCCCAACGCCACACGAGTGGCGGTGAGTGTTACAGCCCCCGGGCAGCAGGTCTTGCTGAATCCCGGGGCCGAGGGAGAGAACTGCTGCCGCGCCCTCCTCCCCCCCGTCAGCGGCGCCGTGTTGGGGGGGCGTCGCTTTTCCCCCCCCTCCCCCTCCTGGGGGGGATAGGGCACGGGCGGCGTCCCCGCAGCACGGCGTTTCACGCAGGGGTGCAGGACCAGGCCCACCAGCCTCCGGCGCCGCTGTCAACCAGGGCGGACTGTCGTCAGTGCGCCCCGACCGCGTGGCACCGCCGGGCCAGGCTTGACGGGCCGCGCTTGGGCACCTGGGGTACGCGGCGATATCAGCTACCCACCCGACCCGTCTTGAAACACGGGCCAAGGAGTCTAGCACGTGCGCGAGTCAGGGGCCGTCGTCGAAAGCCCGCGGTGCAATGAAGGTGAGAGACAGCGCGCGCTGGCTCAGGTGGGATCCCGGGGCGCGTGTCGCGCCTGGCAGCCCTGGGCGCACAACCGGCCCATCTCACCCGCTGCCCCCTCGCGGGACCGGGGAGGTGGAGCGTGAGCGTCCATGCTAGGACCCGAAAGATGGTGAACTATGCCTGGGCAGGCCGAAGCCAGAGGAAATTCTGGTGGAGGTCCATAGCGGTCCTGATGTGCAAATCGGTCATCTGACCCGGGTCTAGGGGTGAAAGGCTAATCGAACCATCTAGTAGCTGGATCCCTCCAAAGTTTCCCTCAGGATAGCTGGCACTCGGCAATGTTCAGTTTTACTCGGTAAACCGAATGGTTAGAGGTCCTGTGACTGAAACGATCTCTACCTATTCTCAAACTTTCAATGGGTAAGGGGGCCGGCTCGCTGGCATGGAGCCGTGCCGTGGAATGCAAGTGCTCATTGGCCACTTTTGGTAAGCAGAACTGGCGCTGCAGGATGAACTGAACGCCAGGTTAAGGTGCCTGATGCCAACGCTCATCAGAGCCCAGAAAAGGTGTTGGTTGATCTAGACAGCAGGACGGTGGCCATGGAAGTCGGAATCTGCTAAGGAGTGTGTAACAACTCACCTGCCGAATCAACTAGCCCTGAAAATGGATGGCGCTGGAACGTCAGGCCCTTACCCGGCCGTCGCCGGCAGTGCGATGCCCACAGGGGCTAGGCCGCGACGAGTAGGAGGGCTGCTGGGTGCGCCTCGAAGCCTGGGGCATGGGCCTGGGTGGAGCTGCCGCAGGTGCAGATCTTGGTGGTAGTAGCAAATATTCAAAGGAGAGCTTTGAAGGCCGAAGTGGAGCAGGGTTCCATGTGAACAGCAGTTGAACATGGGTCAGTCGGTCCTAAGCGATAGGCGAGCGCCGTTCCGATAGGGTGGGCGATGGCCTCCATTGCCCTCAGCAAAGGGAGTCGGGTTCAGATCCCCGAATCCGGAGTGGCGGAGACGGGTGCCGCGAGGCGCCCAGTGCGGTGACGCAACCGATTCCGGAGAAGCCGGTGGGAGCTCCGGGGAGAGTTCTCTTTCCTTTGTGAAGGGCTGGGCGCCCTGGAATGGGTTCGCCCCGAGAGAGGGGCCCGCGCCTTGGAAAGCGTCGCAGTTACGGCAGCGTCCGGTGAGCTCTTGCTGGCCCGTGAAAATCTGGGGGAGAGGGTGGAAGTCTCGCACTGGGCCGTACCCATATCCGCAGCAGGTCTCCAAGGTGAACAGCCTCTGGCATGTTGGAACAATGTAGGTAAGGGAAGTCGGCAAGCCGGATCCGTAACTTCGGGATAAGGATTGGCTCTAAGGGCTGGGTCGGTTGGGCTGGGGCGCGAAGTGGGGCTGGGTGCGCGCCGCGGCTGGACGAGGCGCGGCGCGCAGGTGAGTGCACTCCGCGTGGCCCGCCCGGGCGCTGATGTGCGTGCACGCGCACGCGGCAGCAACTCTGGACACGCGTTGGGCCCTTCCCATGGATCGCCCTGGCTGCGGTGGGCGCTGCCCGCTCCCCCCTCCGCCCCTCTCCACCTTGTTTCGGCCGGAGCCCCAGCGGCGGCCGCCGCCGTCGTCGTCGCACATCACTGCCCCATCGGTTCCCGCCGGCGGGGTCCCCGTGGCGCGTGGCCAGTGCGCGCGCGGCTGCGGCTGGCGTCGGCTGAGTGGTTCGCGCAGGGGAGGGTCCCCGGGGGGGTCCCCGGACTGGCGCCCCGCCTCGGCTGGCACCTAGCAGCTGGCTTAGAACTGGTGCAGACCAGGGGAATTCAACTGTTTAATTAAAACAAAGCATCGCGAAGGCCCGGGGCGGGTGTTGACGCGATGTGATTTCTGTCCAGTGCTCTGAATGTCAAAGTGAAGAAATTCATTGAAGCGTGGGTAAACGGCAGGAGTAACTATGACTCTCTTAAGGGCGTCTTGAGAAAGTCTAGTTACAACTGGGCATAGCTGCAGAGATTGCACCTCCTCGTGGTCCTGCTGGTAAGCCCTTAAAAGGGTGACTAAGTCGATATCTGCCCCAGTCTGGGAGCCATTGGGACTCACCAGCCCAACAGTTCCTTCCAAATTTCGGTGAAACAAATTTCTCGGTCTAAGTCGTTAGGCTTACTACCTGAAACCTGGCCCCCCAGTCGGACAGGGGCGATGGGTTTGGAGGTGGGCTGACCACCCAATCCGTTACTGATGTTGAATCCGGTCATGACTCGGCTATTCCAAATCCAATTCCGTTCCTCGGAAGAGGAAACTGGGGGCGGCCGTTACACCTTACTAGGGTATTGGTGGGCACTCAGACCTCCCGAGATGATTTTGTAACATCTACAATCACCAAATTGACAGAAAATGAATTGGGCTTGCTGGTGAATTTTTCTTTAGAACTGTATAGGTCAGATCTGCAGGATTTTGTATTTGGGGGGTATCTTTTGTAGCAATGTTTATTGATAGATGTATGCGTATTACTTTTATATTTTAATAAACTAGACGGTAGCTAGGTTCGCAAGGCAGCCACAAGCCAGTTAGGTAGCTCATAGTGGGTAGGGACAGGAATTTGAATTCACAACGCGTCAAATACCACCTGACTCGGACCAATCTTACCGGTCTTGTACCGCTTAACCGGATTTGTCCAAGGTGGACGGGCCACCTTTACTTAACCCGGAAAAGGGACATATATTATTTATATGTGTTCGATATATAGCCAAATGCCTCATCATCTAATTAGTGACTGTCCCAGGGTGACGTTATGATGCTTGTATCCCCATTCATGTGTTCTGTTAATGTTGGATATTGTGTTCTGTACCTTTAAGACTGGCTCTGAAGAGGGAAAGTTTTGTTTTGCTTTTCTTATCAGCCTGGCGGGACACAGAGACTGCAGCTTTTGCTTTTTTCTGCTTTTGCTTTTTGCTTTGCTCTCTCTCGCTCTTGCTTGCTTCGCTTCTGCTTGCTTTTGCTCATTAGCTAGTTTAGCTAAACTGTCCAGATTTCTTCCTGGACTGTTTCTCCTTTCCTTTTCCTGACCATTTCAAACCTGCTCCAGACTGGGACCTGGGAAACACCAATATCCTGCACCTTGTGGCCTGCAGCAGCTGCCCCAGCACCAGAGGGACTGAGAACAGAGTGACCACCCCCCAAGAGAGACTTTCTGAATTTGTCATGTTTTTCAGAGTGGTGTCATCTGGTATTGTTCATTTTGTGTGCTGGGGGGTGCTGTGCTTGTTAAATAAACAGGTTCTTTCCACTTCTCTCTGAGGAATCCTTCCGAAACCGGTTGGGGGGAGGGGCTGTGTGGGTTTGCTTACTGGAGGGGCCCTAATTTGGAAATTCTCCTCCAAATTTGCCCTAAACCATGACCAGAATAGCTATCCTGCTGGGCTTGATGGCAATGATGTGCAAGAAGTTTATAAACATGTTGGGGTCTGCTCCAGGTATGAATGGTTCCTGGCTATGGTTATTCGTCCAGTTTGTTAGAGGAGGAGCAGCAAGGAATGAGGCTTTTCAGCCTTTGCTTTCCTTCTTCTCCTATGAATCGGTTGCATCAGTAGTGAAGGATGTTCAGTTTCCCCTGAATGTTAAAGAAACCATCTTTCTGGTATTCAATCTGGTAACCTTCTTCTATACAGTCTGCTGCTTCTCCAGAATGAGGACTGAGATTTCTAGACGGGCTGATGAGACCCCTGACTCAGGAGTAGACCCAGGCATGGAACATCCTGAGCAGTGTGGGAAATGGGAGGATATGGGCCAAATCCTGAAGGAATTCTCTGACCCTATAGTCTGGGATTTTCCCCATGAACAAATTCAGAACCCAGCTGAGGTGGGGAAATATCTGAAAGAGAAATACCAGGATGAGCCTAAGGAGAGAAAGGTCATTGCAGTGAGCTGGGCCCTGGCATATGCTTATCGCACTCTGTTGGAGACTGTAGGACAGCAGACAGAGGCAGGGGGGCAGGGAGATAAATCAGCAGCTGTCCCAGTCACTCAGGCTGCAGCCAACACCACAGGCTCGAAGCCAGCAGCCAAACCAGATAGTGAGCCTAAGCCAGCAGCTAAACCAATGGCTGTGGCTACCAGTACTAGAAGTGGGAAATGCACGGACAAGACCAATCGACCAGTGGATGATCATGATGATGATGCAGCAGAAGGAACCTCAATGCCTCCTGACATAAAATCAGGAGTCAAAGCAGCAGGTGCAAGACCAGATGCAAATATTGAGTCCTTTTCCCTGAAGGACCTTTGTGGCTTACGGAAGGATTACACCTGATGACCTGATGAATCCATAATTAGTTGGTTAGTCCGTCTCTGGGATGCTGCAGGCGAGGCTACAATTCTGGATGGCACGGAAGTGAGGCATTTGGGATCCCTGTCACATGATCCTGTCATCGACCAAGGAATGATTAGGGGGGCAAACCCCCACAGCCTCTGAGCACGGGTCTTGGAAAGTTGCACACAAAGATACCTGTGTGCAGATGATCTTTATATGCAACAAACACAGTGGAAGACCATAGAGCAAGGGATCCAACGCCTGAGAGAGATGGCAGTGGCAGAGATTATCTTCTCAGATGATGTAACAACTAGGAACCCAGACTTGGTGCCATGCACGTCTGTGATGTGGCGGAAACTTGTGCGACTTGGGCCACACGAATATGCTTCTGCCTCAGCCATAATGAAGAGGGATGAGAGGGATGAGACTGTGCTGGATATGGCAAGGAAGCTCCGAGCATATGCAGATGCTGTGCATGGCCCAACACATGGCAGAATTGCAGTGGTAGAAACACATCTGCAGAACTTAGAGGATAAGCTAGAGGAGAATCATAAGAAGCTCAGAGAGGAGATTAAAGAAGACCTTCTCCAAATCTCGGCAGTACAGATCAGAGGTTCTGGTATCCAAGGCAGACGTTTCCCAGATGGCCAGAGAAGGTACACCCCACGAAGAGAGCTGTGGTTCTACCTGCGTGACTGTGGAGAAAACATGAGGAGGTGGGATGGAAAACCTACTGCTGTTCTGGCACGACGGGTGCGTGAATTGAAGGAAGCCACCAGGAAGAAAGCAGCTCCAGTTGCCCGTAGCTGAACCACCAGGTATGATGCTGATGATGCCATGTCTGATCCCCTTGAAGGAACATCCAAGACATATACCCAGGGAAAGAAGGATAACCAGGCTTAGAGGGGCCCGGCCTCTAGCCAGGTAGAGGCTAGGGAAAATCGTGTTTTCTGGTCTGTGTGGATTCATTGGCCTGGCACATCAGAGCCACAAGAGCATAAAGCTTTGGATGATACTGGTGCTCAATGTACATTAATTCCGTCGAGACATGTGGGGACAGAGTCTGTTTCTATTGCTGGTGTGACAGGGGGATCCCAGGATTTCACTTTGGTGGAGGCTGATGTGAGCCTGACTGGGAATGAGTGGAAGAAACATCCTATTGTGACTGGCCCAGAGGCCCCATGTATTTTGGGCATAGACTACCTTCGAAGTGGGTATTTCAAAGACCCAAAAGGACTCAAGTGGGCATTTGGGATAGCTGCTGTAGAGACAGAGGGCATCCAGCAATTGAACACCTTGCCTGGGCTGTCTGAGAATCCATCTGCAGTAGGATGTCTGATGGGAGAAGAGCAACGAGTGCCAATTGCCACTTCCATAGTGCATCGACGACAGTATAGAACCACTCGAGATGCTGTGATCCCCATCCACAAGATGATCCGAGAACTGGAGAGCCAAGGGGTGGTCAGCAAGACCCACTCACCCTTCAACAGCCCCATTTGGCCTGTGCGAAAATCTGAAGGAGAATGGAGATTGACTGTGGACTACCGTGCATTGAATGAGGTGACTCCACCACTGAGTGCTGCCATGCCAGACATATTAGAGCTCCAGTACGAGCTGGAGTCCAAGGCAGCGAGGTGGTATGCCACTATAGACATTGCCAATGCATTTTTCTCCATTCCTCTGGCAGCAGAATGCAGGCCTCAGTTTGCTTTCACGTGGAGGGGAGTGCAGTATACCTGGAACCGACTGCCCCAGGGATGGAAGCACAGTCCCACCATCTGCCATGGACTGATCCAGACTGCACTAGAAAGGGGTGAGGCTCCAGAACATCTGCAATATATTGATGACATCATTGTGTGGGGGAACACAGCTGCGGAAGTGTTTGAGAAAGGAAAGGGAATCATCCAAATCCTCCTGGGAGCTGGTTTTGCCATTAAAAAGAGCAAAGTCAAGGGACCAGCTGGTGAGATTCAGTTCCTGGGAGTGAAGTGGCAAGATGGATGGCGTCAGATTCCTACAGACGTCATCAACAAGATCACAGCAATGTCTCCACCCACCAATAAGAAAGAGACACAAGCTTTCCTAGGTGCCATAGGTTTTTGGAGGATGCACATTCCTGAGTATAGTCAGATCGTGAGCCCTCTTTACCCTCTTTACCTGGTCAACCGCAAGAAGAACACTTTCCACTGGGGCCCAGAGCAGCAACAAGCCTTTGTCCAGATCAAGCAGTAGCTCTTGGCCCAGTTAGGACGGGACCAGATGTGAAGAACATGCTCTATTCTGCAGCCGGGAACCATGGCTTGTCCTGGAGCCTTTGGCAGAAGGTGCCTGGGGAGACTCGGGGTCGACCACTGGGATTTTGGAGTCGAGGCTACAGAGGCTCTGAGGCCAACTGCACTCCCACAGAGAAGGAAATCTTGGCTGCCTATGAAGGAGTCCAGGCTGCCTCAGAGGTGATTGGTACAGAAGCGCAGCTCCTCCTGGCACCCCGACTGCCGGTGCTGGGGTGGATGTTCAAAGGCAAGGTTCCTTCCACTCACCATGCCACCAGTGCCACACGGAGCAAGCGGATTGCTCTTATCACTCAGCACGCCCATATAGGTAAACTGAATCGCCCTGGGATTTTGGAGGTAATTACAAATTGGCCCGAAGGTGAGAATTTTGGTGTCACAGATGAAGAACAAGAACCAGTGACACGGGCTGAAGAGGCTCCTCCATATAACCAACTGCCCCCAGAGGAAACACGCTCTGCTCTTTTCACTGACGGTTCCTGTCGCATCTTAGGGATGAACCGGAAGTGGAAAGCAGCCATATGGAGCCCCACACGACAGGTTGCACAAGCTACCGAAGGAGAAGGTGGATCAAGTCAACTTGCAGAACTCAAAGCCATTCAACTGGCCCTGGACATTGCAGAAAGAGAGAAATGGCCAAAGCTCTACCTCTACACTGATTCATGGATGGTAGCCAATGCTCTGTGGGGATGGCTGGAGAGGTGGAAGAAGGCTAACTGGCAGCGTAGAGGAAAACCAATTTGGGCTGCTGATGAGTGGAAGGATATTGCTACCAGGGTAGGGAGGCTATCTGTGAAAGTCTGCCATGTAGATGCCCATGTCCCCAAGAGTAGGGCCAATGAGGAGCACCAAAACAATGAGCAGGTAGACCAGGCAGCAAAGATAGGGGTGTCAAAGATAGACCTAGATTGTGAACACAAGGGAGAGTTATTCCTGGCTCAATGGGCCCATGATGCCTCAGGCCATCAGGGCAGAGATGCCACCTGTAAGTGGGCATGAGCCCCAGGGGTGGATTTAACCATGGACAGTATTTCTCAGGTTATCCATGACTGTGAGACGTGTGCTGCCATCAAGCAGGCCAAGCGAGTGAAGCCCCTCTGGTATGGTGGGCTGTGGTCCAAGTACAAGTATGGGCAGGCCTGGCAGATTGACTGCATCCCACTGCCCCAGACACGCCAGGGCAAGCGCCATGTGCTGACCATGGTGGAAGCCACCACTGGATGGTTGGAAACCTATCCTGTGTCTCATGCTACTGCCCGGAACACCATCCTGGGCCTGGAAAAGAAAATCCTGTGGAGACATGGTACCCCTGAGAGGATTGAGTCAGACAATGGGACTCATTTCAAGAACAGCCTTATCAACACTTGGGCTAGCGAACATGGCATTGAGTGGGTGTACCACATCCCCTACCATGCACCAGCTGCAAGCAAAGTGGAGAGGTACAATGGACTACTAAAAACCCAGCTGAACCTTTGGGTGGGGGGATCTTTCAAAAATTGGGAGCAGCATTTAGCAAAGGCCACCTGGTTAGTCAACACCCGAGGTTCCACCAACCGAGCAGGTCCTGCCCAGTCTGAGTCCCTGAATGTAATAGATGGAGATAAAGTCCCAGTGGTGCATGTCAGAGGTTTGTTAGGGAAGACTGTGTGGGTCAATTCTGCCTCGAGTACAGACAAACCCATTTGTGGGGTTGTCTTTGCTCAGGGACCAGGTTGCACATGGTGGATGATGCAAAGAGATGGAACAACACGATGTGTACCTCAGGGAGATCTGATTGTGGGGTGAGAATGATATGCAATATCACTGTTCATTGGATGTTACTGCCATTGTCTGTACATTAAACCATACAGACATGAGACAGAAGGAAATGTGTAAGTGTTGAAGGTCTGGGCAAGTGGGAGATGGAGAAGGAGATGTGCAAGTGTCGAAGGTCTGAGCAAGTGATAGATGGAGCTTTGAGTGAGTAAGGTGAAAGGGGTGAAATCCTGCAGCTCTGTAGTATAGGGCCTGGATTCAGTGGTCCAGCGTGGGGATGTGATGAGGGCATGATGGGTATTGCTTGTAAATTTTGGGGGAGCAGATGGAAATTTTGTGTGAATAAATGCATGATGTGTGGTAGTATGGTGATGATATGGGGATAAGGGGTGGAATGTCCTAGGGTGACGTTATGATGCTTGTATCCCCATTCATGTGTTCTGTTAATGTTGGATATTGTGTTCTGTACCTTTAAGACTGGCTCTGAAGAGGGAAAGTTTTGTTTTGGTTTTCTTATCAGCCTGGCGGGACACAGAGACTGCGGCTTTTGCTTTTTCTGCTTTTGCTTTTTGCTTTGCTCTCTCTCTCGCTCTTGCTTGCTTCGCTTCTGCTTGCTTTTGCTCATTAGCTAGTTTAGCTAAACTGTCCAGATTTCTTCCTGGACTGTTTCTCCTTTCCTTTTCCTGACCATTTCAAACCTGCTCCAGACTGGGACCTGGGAAACACCAGAGTCTGCACCTTGTGGCCTGCAGCAGCTGCCCCAGCGCCAGAGGGACTGAGAACAGAGTGACCACCCCCCAAGAGAGACTTTCTGAATTTGTCATCTTTTTTTTCAGAGCGGTGTCATCCGGTATTGTTCATTTTGTGTGCTGGGGGGTGCTGTGCTTGTTAAATAAACAGGTTCTTTCCACTTCTCTCTGAGGAATCCTTCTGAAACCGGTTGGGGGGAGGGGCTGTGTGGGTTTGCTTACTGGAGGGGCCCTAATTTGGAAATTCTCCTCGAAATTTGCCTTAAACCACGACACTGAGTTATAAGTAAATGCTTGAATTGTGGGAATAATTAGTATTGTGGTTCACAAAATTTATGCTCTTATTGCAAAAAGTGTTAAAGTAATAACTGTTTTGTGGATGGAAATTATTAGTGCCTGTTGAATGAGAGATACCTGAAGAACGGTAGGAGACCACAGTTAAAGGGTGTCAAAAACAATTTGCCTGGAATCTAGTTAAGAGAAAGTGACAAGGAAATAGAGGGCAAGACCAGATTGGCCTCTGTATTTTGCCACCGAGAAGATCAAATACACCTGCTGTGGGCTGCAACCTCACAGGCATGGGAGGTGGGAGTATGAGCCATACTGGACCTCTGTTATTCCTGTTTCTGGCACTCATTTGTTGTCTTTTCCCTTTCGGGATACCAGCAAGATCGTGTCACAACTGCTACAGAAAGCATCACATGGAAAGAAACCAAAGTTCTTCTTTTATTACACACACCTAGGTCAACAGCCACTGTTATAATCCATCCAAATTAAGAACCTGTAGGCAAAATGGAGTGAATTATTGGATTACAAGAAACTTAGGAAAAAATGGTAATAGATTTGGAATTGAATGTCCAAAAGGAGAGAGATGGATTTGTTTTACATTTAATCTTGAAGATACAGTTCAAGATTTGGTAAAACAACCAAACAGTAAATGAAAAGGTAAAATCAGCACAGCAATTTAACTCTGTATTGACCCCAAATTATCTATTGAGTCGTACTACAAGACTCCAAGCAGTTATAGAAATGGTAGCAAATAAAGCCGCCCAGGCATTAGAGTTAATATCAAGTCAGCTAAGCCAAACAAAACCTGTAGTGTATCAGAATAGGTTGGCTTTAGACTATTTATCGGCCAAAGAAGGGAGTGTTTGTGGAAAGTTCAATATATCAGACTGTTGAAAATTGATGATCACAGAAAAGTCATTCTAGCAAAAGCAAAAGAAATCAAAGAAGAAAAATATATATATATGCATATAATAACCCAGGTAGCGGTCCAAAAGAATTAGAAAACATTGTTAAAACCTAGCTGGTGGGGTCATGTATTAGAAGAAATTAAGATCTTTCATTTTATGTGTTACAACTGTTTTTATATTTCTTCCTTGTGTAATCCCCTGTTTTATTTTGCCAGCATAGTCCAGAAGATGCAAGTAGATAAGAAATATTGCTCAAGCCAAATGATTTACAAAGAATAAGAGTGGGGATTGTGAAAAATGCATGTATTTTATGATTGGCTTTTTGCAAATATTAAAATGAATATTATAAGTGTTGTGTTAGAAAGTAATGCTGTATTAGTTCTCTTAAGTACTGTGTTAAATATAGTTTTAGGTTATAAAAATTGTTAAAATAGAAACGATGCTATGTAGGGTACTTTTTTTAAAAAGAAAGGACTCGCAGCGAGATAGCAGCCACAGGGCACCTAAATCTTTCAGAGAAGAAGAATTTATTGCCCTCTTATCAGAAGAAATGAACTTCCCGCCTCAAAGGCGCTGTTAGGATTCGGAGGAAGAAGCTGACGATGACCAGACAGAATTCTGTATTTGAATGGAATTTATGCATCATGTATGAAGTGTATGAATATGCAACAGGCTATTGTTTTTAAGGGTTAATCCTTTGTTAATGGGTGTCCTTTTTCGGGCCCATGCTGCCCAGTAAAAGGTACCCAGACGTCCGTAACTCTTTGTCTTTATTGTCTCATATCGTCTTAATTCAATTTGTCCAAATTATTACTACTCTAATTGTATTACTATTTTTATAACCATTTTATTACTATTAAACTTTTAAAAATTTTAAAAACAAGTGATTGGCGTTTTTAACATATTGTGTTCTTATATGTTTTAATTGCCTAAAGCTGTAGTTTGGTTTGCTGCAGTTCCTCCCTGTTACAGTGGTTCTGCCCCCGTTGCCTCCTCCCTCCTTTTTAATGTCAATCTCGCTGCCTCCTGTTGCCGTTACGGCGTGGCGACCTGGTTCGGGAGGTCCGGCACGGTGACCCAAGGCCCAGGGTCACTCGGTCCAATGCTACATACACCAATGTGGTGGACAGCAAATGGCGTTTATTGAGGGGTCTCAGGGGTATTTATGGCTTGGGCAGTCTGTGTCACTTCCCTCTGCTCACGTCCGGCCGGGTGTGGCCAGGTACGGAGCAAAGGTCAGACTGCAGGGTGAGGGGGAGCTTCTTATCTACCCGTACAGCCCGAGATCTTCCGCACGCAGATCCCTAGCTCTCCACATTTCCCCCCCCCATGATTAGTAAAAATCTTATAAAATTATAAAATGTAAAGGTTACAAAATTTCATGGGTTAGTAGAATTAGTGTAAAATCATAAGTTTGTTAGTAAGTGGCGCGCCTTAAAGTAATTGTCGGCGCTCGAGAAACAAAATGTTAGCCATTTCCAAACACCTTTTAACAAATAGCACCAGTTTGTTTAATATGCAAGGCCCGAAGATTAGGGTTAGTAAGATTATAGTGACTGGGCCTATTAGGGTAGAAATCAGGGTGGTGAGCCATGGAGACCGGTTGAACCACGACTCGAACCAGCCCTGTTGAGCTTCTCTATCTGCTTTCCTTAGGTTTAGCTGATTTCTCAGTTCGGCCATGGAGTCTCTGACGACTCCGGTGTGGTCTGCATAAAAGCAGCATTCCTCTTTCAAGGCAGCACACAGGCCCCCTTGCTGCATGAATAAGAGGTCCAGTCCTCTCCTGTTTTGGAGGACAACCTCTGAGAGTGAGGAAAGGGATTTTTCCAGGGAAGAGATGGATTTCTCGATCCTTTGCAAGTCCTCATCAACTGTCATCTGCAGTTGTGCCAGTCCCTGATGTTGTGTTGCAAGGGCCAAGATGCCTGTGGCAGCGCCGATAGCTCCTAAACCAAGGAGCATTGCGATGGTGATGCCTGTTATCACCTCTCGTTTGTAGAGCTGGTTGGGTTCCTCGAACAAGTGGTACACCTCTTCTTCCTGGCGATACAGGACTCTGGGGACAATTAGAACTTGGACACAAAAGTCAGTAGAATGGTCGAATTTGTCAAGGAGTACACATGGGCTTACCCCGGATCCGTGACAGACCCACATTCCTGATGCAGCTGGGATCACCCACTGGAACTTCCCTCCCTTAAGTTTGATGAATTCCTTGCAGACGTTGCCCATCTGCTTTGCCAAGGTTGCATTGCCAAAGCATTTGCCCTGGCCCGTAACCTGACTTAGGGTGATACCTCTCTGGGGGGTGTCCCATCTGCATTGGCGTGGATTGTTTGACTTAGAGAAGATGAATGGGAGATCGAAGGCAACACCTTCGTAAAAAGGGGGTTGTGCATCATAGCATAACCAGCATGATTCTGTGAAGTTCGGGTTGGATTGGTTTAACGATAAGAAGGTAGCATTTAACATGCTTAAGAATGGACTGGAGAGGGTTGGTTTGGTTAAGAGATCGGATGGGGAGGCTAGTTTCGACCTCTGTGTTTCGCGGCTAGAACTACCGTTAGCTGCGATCTCTTCCCTGGGTCTACTTACTACTAGAACCGGATTGGGTCCAACTGATTGGGATATTGAAGCTGGGAGTCTGATAATTTGTATGTTCGCCCAGATGCTGCGGTTAGGGAGATGAGCATACGCTGTCCACACTTTACTTGTGGCCCAGGCATCATGGGTCAGCTGCAGGATTGTCATTATATAACCTGTGCAAGTGTGCTGTTTCAAGCCTCCGGGCATAAGCGCATACCCATCTCCGTCATATTTTGGTTCGATACAGCCGTGTGGAGTGTACTTAATTTGCAGGAACTTATCCGGCTGTTGAGGCGTCCATCTATTGCTTATCACAATAGTTTCACACCCCCAATATCCACAATATCCATGCCCTGGGTAATTACAATAACTTTTTCCTGGGTTGGAAGCAGGGCACCAGTACATCCCAAATACTGTTGTCTCCTGAAATCTGGGGTGCCCTGTATGCATGGGAAAAATGTCTTTTAACCTGAACTCGAAAGATGGGATGTCGGCTGTAACAATTTCTTTGATGACCCCCTCACCTGAGAGATGGCGTAGAACCCACCTGAATGGCTGGTGAGGGTAATGTTTTGTGTCTGCTTGTCCTCCGCCTACTAACCCTAGAAACAAGATTACACAGAGATACCGTTGCTACTTTAATTTTCATGGCCCGAGCTTCTCAGGTGATGTCGGGTTGCTCGATGGCCTCTCTCTCTTTCCCAGTAGTGGGGCGTATGAGTTTCGGGGACGTCCAATGATCCAGTCCTGCAAACAAAGTCTCACAATTCTCATGAGTTTCTCTATGAAGGTCTGGTTTGATAGATTTGAGTGGACACCATTTAATGTCCCCGTCTTTTTTAACGGCCGCATATCCCCGCCCCGTGAGCACCAATCTCCAACCCTGTTCCCACTCCCCTAGTTCATTTTTGATCACCACCCGTGGGCCTTCCTCTAGCGCCCGAGTGGCCCAGTGTCTCTGAGCAGGACTGTTTGTTTCGTCCCCCCTAGGGAATTGATTTAACGCTAGCAGCGCAGTTGCCAGCATGCGCGCCTGGTCACCCGGGGGAATGGCACTGGTGAAGCCTTCTGCCTTTGCTAGCACTTCCAGCTTAGTTTTCAGAGTCTGGTTTGCTCTTTCGACGATGGCTTGCCCGGTGCTTTTGTATGGGATGCCATGCACCAAGGCAATGTTCCATTTCGAGGCGAATGCTTGGACTACCTTTGAGATGAAGTTTGGGCTGTTATCTGTTTTGATCTGTTTTGGAACTCCAAGCCATGCCATGGCTGTTAGCCAATGTTGGATGGTTGCTTTGGAATCGGTCTTGAGATGCTGTGTGGCCACAATCATGCTGCTGTACGTATCTACGGTAACCGCGAGCCACGCTCGGGGTTTCAACAGCTGGCATTGTGTAAAGTCTGTTTGCCATATTTCTGAGGCTTTGAGGCCTCTGGGGTTGACGCCACTTGACCACAGTGGCGACTTCTGGCAGTGGGGGCACGTAGCGACGACGTGCTTTGCGTCCGTGGTAGAAATCCCGCACCTTTTCGCAAGCGCTTTAGCTCCGATGTGAAGGGATTCGTGCAACTGACGAGCTTCTTTCAGTGTCCATACGCCCTTTGTGGTGGCGTCAGCCTTGTCGTTGCCTATTTGGTAGAATCCTTTGATCGGGTCGTGGCTGTTTACGTGGATGACTGATATGGTGCCTTTCCGTGAATAGAGTGCTTCCTCCAGCATCGTTGCCACTGTGGACACTGACACACCTGGTCCGGACATGGCTAGGCAGAGCTTGGCCACAAATATGGAATCAGTCACAATGTTAAGGAGTTCTTCTGGGAACAGTCCGCACGCTAGCACTACAGCTGCTGCTTCAAGCTGTTGGACCGAAAGCGTGGGGTCGGTTGCCTTGACACATTGCCACTGTTCTCCTGACTGCCATACTGCCGCCGCGGTGGAGGTCTGTGGTGATGCGTCCGTGAAGATGGTTGGTCCCGCCCGCAGTCGGTCAAGTACTTTTGGTGGGAGGTCGATATCGATGACCGTGAGCAGCCGAGTCCAAGGGGGTTTTTCCGCGTAGCGAATCTCTCCTCCAAAGCCTGTAAGGGCCATGGCTAGATATTCCGATATTGTTGTTGACTGCGCAGAGAGCTGTTTGCGGAGAGGCAAGCTTATCCTGGAAGGTTCGATGCCCAGATGTCTTAGGGCGAGTTTCCTGCCTTTCATGATGAGGCTGCAGAGGCACTCGACTCCCGGGGAAAAGGCACGCGACGGTTTCCCCAAGACCACCCATAGTATTGGTTGGGCCTTGTCGGGGGGTCCTTGGGCTAAGGCTCCCACTCCCCCCTTTTTTGTAAAGTGGACATACAGATCGACTGGAGCACTTGAGTCCCATCTGGTGAGCATGCTCTCTGACATCTGACGTTTGATGAAGTTGAGCGAGCATACTGCTTCCGGTGTCACGGTTTTTTGCTCCCATGGGTTCTTCCCTTTCAAGAGGTCATTCAGAGGGTCCATGACCTCGGGAGGAATCAGAACGATGTTGCGGAGCCACTGTAAGGACCCTACCAATTGTTGCATGTCGTGGAGCGTCTTGATGTCTTGGCGGATTTTCATCTGGGGAGGAGTTATGTAGGAGCTTGTGATTCCCACTCCTAGGAAGGTCACGCACGGTCCCTTTTTTATTTTTGCACTCGCTACCTCAAAGCCATTTGTCCTTAGGGTCTCGGAGATGGTAGACACCAGCTGGTCCACTTGTCTCGTGGATGGTGCGGTGATCAGGATGTCGTCCATGTACTGCACGATGGTTACAGTCGGATTGCTCTGCCGGACTGGTGCTAGCGCTCGGTCCACGGTGATCTGGCAGATAGTCAGGGAGTTGAGCATTCCTTGTGGAAGCATCCTCCATTGGAAGCGTAGGTTGGGCCGCTGGCTGTTTGGGAAGACGATGGAGAAGGCGAAACGCTCCTTGTCGTCTTCGTGCAGGGGAATAGAAAAGAAGCAGTCTTTGATGTCGAGCACTGCACAGGGTTGTCCTTTCGGTATCACAGAGTTCATGGGCAGCGAAGTTTGCACAGGGCCCATAGGCTGGATTCTCTTGTTCACTTCTCGCAAGTTGTGCAGGAGACGAAAGCCTTCACCAGACCGCTTAGGTATTACGAAGATCGGAGTGTTCCATGGACTCGTGGAGGGTTCTATATGATTCTTGTGTAATTCACGACTAACTAACTCAATGAGGGCAGTCATTTGAGGCATTGACAAGGGCCACTGTTCGACCCACACTGGGTCGGCTGATTTCCAAGTCAGCTTGATGGGCAATGGCGGGTACGCGACAGTGGCCCTTAGAATAAATTTGTCACCCTAACATCCAGCAGGGCTAGGGCATCCCTCCCTAGCAAGGGTGGGTAGTCCAACATCACATATGCAGTGAGGGTGATAGTTCTTCCCGGTCCTCTCTCGGTGCAGAGGGTTATTGCCACTGGTTGGGTGCTCTTGTGGGCTCGGGACAGCCCTCCAACTCCGCCCACCATGGGGGCTACTTCTAGCTTCCATGGTCGAGGCCAATGTATGTCTGGGATGACGGTGACATCTGACCCTGTGTCCGCCCAAAAGGGAAGGCAGATGGCCGAGTCGTCGGAGCTGTTGTGGAGACGACACACTGCCCACACGATCAGTGGGTGTTTCCCCACCTTCGCGGCGAAGGCCACCCATGGGTCCTGTTCCCATGCTTTCATGGCCAAAGCCACCCAGAGGCCTCGGCCCCAGGGAGTGGTTCTTGGTATTCCTGAGGTGCAGATGGGTTCGATTGAGCCATTGGCTGGGCGACAAAGTTGGTCATTCCCTGAGGGGGTGGAGGTGGTGGGCATGAAAGCCCTGTGCCCCATTGGGGGTTGCTGTAGCTGGGCCGCTGCATGTTCCAGGTGGGAGGAGGCTGGATACGGCCCGGCTGCCCCCTCCCTCTCCTGTTTCCCTGATGCCTGGATCTGCATTCCTTAGATAAATGCCCTTTCTTTCCACATGCCCAGCATGGTCCTCTAGGTCTCCCCTGGCGTGGTGGAGCAGCTGCTGGTGGGCGCCCTGACTGGGGGCAGTTTGTTGCCACGTGCCCAGCCTGGCCACACTTAAAGCATGCCATGACACTCGTTATTGCAGTATGAACTGCTGCTTGAATGGGAGCTAGGTGTTCTTCCTTTGCAACATGTCTGATCATGGCAGCTAGATTAGACCCTTGTGGCAGTGATCTTAAAATGTCCTTGGTGGCTGAGTTGCATTGCTGGCGTAGGCACTCTGCCAGCACAGGACCCTTTGCCTCTGAGGGTAATGTTGAGGAGTCCAAGGCAGCCTGTAAACGATCCACAAACTGAGTGAAGCTTTCACTCTCACTCTGCTTTATTGTGGACCAAGGCGACGGTTTGGCTATTACTTTGGAAGCAACACGGATGGCTTCTCGGGCAGCACGGGTTGTTGTCATAACCTCATGTGCCCGCAAGCCCTCAGCCTGTGCCTGAGGGGTGATCATTGTAGGGTCTGTGCCCATTAGCCTCTGTATGCTGGAGCCGTGCAGTGGATGGTCTGCCCCTGTTACCAGGGCCAGCTGCTTAATACAGTTATCCTCCCGTTCCTGCTTAAAAACGATCATCCCTGCCCCATCAAAAATCATTCTGCAAGTCTGCTTAATATCAAAAGGTAACATGTCATCCCCTCCAAAAACGCTGTCAATGAGTGTGGAAACCATGGCAGAATTAATTCCCCTATCTGCAATTGCTTTAATAATTGCCTGCACGTCTTTCGGGTTTACCGGGGAATAGGTCCTATGATTCCCGCCGGCTCCCCCCACCCGAACCGGGAACACCAGTTTCGCCGACGGAGTCCATTCAGCACACGCTATTTTTATTTTCCGCCAGTCTGTAAGCGGAGTTCAATCTTTCTCCGATATCCCCTTCACCCATGCAGGGGCGCTGTGGCTAGTGACCTTGTATGCCGCTGCTCTCCTTCTGTTAAAACCCGAATCCGAGTCGGAACTCCCCGATCCCCTCTCGAGCTCGGAGCTCGAGTCCGAGTCCGAGTCCGAGTCGGAAGTCGACTGCCCGGACGTTTCCGGGCTGCTCTGCCTTTTTCTCGGGCTCCGACCCCGCCCCTTCTTGCGGGGGTCGGGCCAGTTCCTCCCCCTGGGGTCCCCCCACCTCCTGCTGGGGGAGGTCCTTGCCCTATAAGGACCTAAAGTGAACTGAGCGCTCTGATTGGCCTTACGCTCCTCCGCGGGGGCCGCCCTGTCCCCCCGCTCGCCCGCGCATGCGTTGTTAAGCAGGCTGACTGCATTTCCGCCCCCCGTGTTTTCCTTTCCGCCCTGAACACGCGGTTCGGCGCCATTTTCAAATGCATACGGAGGGGGTGTGCTTTTATCCACCCCTTCGGGGTCCGGCAATTTCGCCGCCTCCCGCGCTTCCTCCGTTAACCCCCGCCAAAACACCCGCGCGCGTTCCCCCCCCTCTGATGGTGAAGCGGTCTGCTCGGGGGAATCCGGCACTCGCGGTTCCGCGGTGCCGATCTGATCGAAGCCCTCTGCGGTCTGTGTTGCCGCGCCCACCCCCAACTGCGGCGTGGCTAATAACCAAGTCTGCGCGGCTTTCCAGGTCTCCTGCTCTTCTCTAGCTTTCTGCAAAGCCTGCACGACTCTGCCCCATGACTTTAGAGCTTTCCCTGAGCCTGAGGACATAGTCTCCTCAGCTAAAACCTTTGTACAAGTATCCCATATCTCCGAATGGAGAATATCCACCAGGCTGTCTATCGCCCCCAGCTTAATAAGTCTCGGTATAGCAAGACATAAATCTTTTAGCTTACAATCAATCCCCCATTGAGCATGCATCTGAGTTACGACCTTCGCTATGGCTTCCATGGTCCACGCTGGTCCGGGGGTGTCCCCCCCGCTGCACTAGGCCTGCTGTGCAGCCGCCGGTCCCCTGTCCAGGCGAAATCCTGAACTCTGGGCGCTGCAACTTTCCTGGGTTTTGGCACCAGATGTTGCTGTTACGGCGTGGCGACCTGGTTCGAGAGGTCCGGCACGGTGACCCAAGGCCCAGGGACACTCGGTCCAATGCTACATACACCAATGTGGTGGACAGCAAATGGCGTTTATTGAGGGGTCTCAGGGGTATTTATGGCTTGGGCAGTCTGTGTCACTTCCCTCTGCTCACGTCCGGCCGGGTGTGGCCAGGTACGGAGCAAAGGTCAGACTGCAGGGTGAGGGGGGCCTTCTTATCTACCCGTACAGCCCGAGATCTTCCGCACGCAGATCCCTAGCTCTCCACAGCCTCCTTCCCTGGTTTCCTGAAAACTGCCTTGTCATCCCCTCAACCCCTCCCCTGTGTCCTGCCTGTCACTCCACAAGCCCATCCCTTCCCTCCAGAAACTTCTTCCAAGGGTGTCGAGTGATAGGCTCAGGCACTGGGGCCCCTCCCCCAGTTTACCCCCATTGGTTCCCCTACATGTCTGTTTCCCTGCTCCCCACGCCCTCCTGGAATTCCATTGGCAGATGGGCCATCCCCTCCCCTGTTCACCTCCCCTTTATAACACCTTGCACAGCCCAGTTCTCTGTCTCCAGTTCTCTGGATGCCCTGGGTTGCGGATCTCCTTGGAGCTCTCTAATAAAGCTGGACTTTGCCCCCAGCTGGAGTCCCCTCTCCTTCTCCTGCCAGCGTGGCTTCGGTGTCTCGTCCGCAGCAGGCGAAAGCCTCAGCCGCTCTCGCGGCCTCCCGAGGAGCGGGAGAGTGTCCCCGCCGCTCGCTGTGCCAGGGCAAGCCGGGGACTGCGAGCGCCCCCTCAGAGGGGCACAGCCACAGCTGCTGCTCCAGCCGGGCTTTCTGGGCACATACTCGATAACCACTCAGTCCAGGAACATTCAAAAGCTTCACTGCCCGCTCAAAACATTCTTTAGTAGTGTCAGTAGCAATTAACAAACCATCTGCATGCTGTAGGAGTGTTCCTTCCACAGGGAGTGATTGCCATAGCTCTAGTTCTTCAGCCGATTGATTCCCAAAACCTGGGAATGTTTTTGAATCCTTGAAGTAATCCTGCCAAGCTAAGTTGGTTTATCCTGCCTGTGCTAGGTTATCCCATTCAAGAGCAAATATATTTTGACTTTGTTCTGCAAGTGGCAGGCAGAAGAAAGCATCTTTCACTTCTATCACTGGAAACCAAATTAAATCATCTCAAAGCTTAGCTAGTAAGGTAGTCAGGCAGAAATCACTAATTGCCTGTAAATCTGGCACTAGTTTCTAAGTTCCATTAGGTTTCTTTATTGCCAATCTAGGAGTATTAAATTTGGACTCCCATTCTTCCAATAATCCTAATGTCAGGAATTTAGTGATTGTTGCCTGTATTCCTTTCCTATCTTCTAATCTTAAAGGCTATTGCTTTCTGACTGCTGGCCTAACTCTTGTCTGTAGCTCGATTTTTACAGGGTCTGCTCGTTTTGATTTTCCTGGCCTATCGGTATCCCCTACTCTTGGGTACAACTGATTCAATACTTGCTCTAAAGAGTTATTATTGTTTGTTGGTCTTGTGTCAATTGTCAGTCCTAATGCTAAAACCAACTTGTCTTCAGGTACCTTAAATTTCATTTTTCTTTTTTTACGCTGAACTGTTGCTTCTAAATTTTGCAGCAAATCCATGCCTAGGGCAGATTTGGGTGAGTTTGGTGAATCAGGAAACTGATGTATTCCCATTTTCTTCTCAATTTTACATTTAAGCAGTTTCAGGAAGAATGCATTGTTCTGGCTGGCCAGTGGCTCCTCTTGCTTGAAGACCGTTTTCACAATCAATGCTTGATTCAAGAGTGAAAATGTGTCTCCAGTATTTACTAAAAATTCAACTTCTTTCTCGTTCTTCAGCTGTATTTTAACCAGTGGGCCTGCTAGGGTAAGATCTGCCAGTCTTGGTCATTTCTTATCATCTAGAGTGGCTACAAGAGTTTTGTGTACTGTGTCTGCTAACTCTGGGCACTGGCATTTCCAGTGTCCTTTCTTACAAGATGCACATTGATTTGGCCCCAGCTTGGCCTGTGGCTGGTTTGAACCTCCTCTGCCTCTGGAATTTTGGCCCCTGACTCTGCTTCATCCACACCCACGTCCTCTCCCTGGAGCTGATCCAGAGCTGCCACCATGGCTCCAGGGAGTTCTTTTTCTCTGTCTTTATTATCTTACACCTTCTATGCTTTTTCATTAATGCCTTTAAGTCTCTCTTTACAGGCTCTTTCAGCTTCTGAAGTTCCTGCCTGACATCTGGGTTAGATTGCCCAAACATCAGGGAAAGGAACTGCTGCTTTCCCATATCCGACCAGGGATCCAGGGCTGTGCATTTCTGTGCAGCTGCTCAGAGCCTGTTCACAAAGTCAGTGGGTGACTCATGCTGTCCCTGTGTAACATTATCTATTACTGACCAATTTATTGCTTCTGGAATGGCATTTTTGAATTCAAATTTGACTAGTTCCTGGCATCTGGCTAACATTGCACAGCTGCCTGCATCATTCGGGTCCCACAAAGGGTTTACAATAAGAAACAGCTGGTCCCCTGTACCTTGTCAGGCTCCACTAGCAATTTCTCCCTGCGCATGTGCTCTGGCTACCTTTATCACCAACTCTTTTGCTGGTTTTCTTAGCTCTGTCAGCATGAAATCAGTATCACCTCAGTCTGGGTCTCGATTTTTGACTATGAACTCAAATTGTTTTGCTACTTTGCTGGGGTTTTCTCTAGAAATTTTAACTTTTTCCTGCCAACTCTTCAGGTGACTAGTAGAAAAGCAGAAGTTCACCCACATGGCTTCTCCTTGGGGACCCACTACTTGCCTTAAGGGGTGACTAAAGGCAGAGTTTCCTTGGTTTTATTCCTTGTGTTGGTTGTCACTGGGGTCTCTGAAATTGTCCCCTCCCCAGGATTATTCATCTCATCCTCACTGCCATTTGGGTTTCATTCAGGGTGCGGAGTGGTTGGGTGAGGGGGAGTGTACCCAAGCTGGCCTGGGGTAACTCGGCTGTAAGGCTTGGACACCTAGAACACAATCTTCCTCATGCTTTTTAGCCAGTTTCAAACATCTCTGCCCTATGCTACATGCTGAACAGCATCTCTTTATTTTCTGCCTGTTATTTCTTTCCAAAGTTAGGACTAAAGGGTCCTGTGGGGCCAAATCAAAGCCACATTCTTTCTGCCACTCAGGTTTATTCTCCAGGGTAAAAAACACGTCTGCATATTTCACATGATCTCATTTCTCTTCTTTTCATAAAAATAACATCAACTGTCACAATGTATGATAATTTAAAGTTCCATTAGGGGGTCACTTTTCACCACTTTCTAACTGATACCAAGGCTACTACCATGGGGTAGAGTATTTAATCAGATTACCTTTCTTTGAAAAATTACCCTCCAGGATTCCTCCCAAATCTTTCTCATGTGCTAAAATACATTCTAGTGGACTCTTTTTAATAACATTTTTACTTCTTGTGTTATTCATTCTTAATGCTATCTTAATTTCCAAACATATCAGTTATGTGTTATTACTGCTTCTCTTTTCCTTCTTTGTGCCCTGTATACTGCACTTAACACACACTGGGTGTCTCTGAGTCACCCAGCACCAATATTCTTTTTTATAGTCCTAACAAGCAATAAGAACAAAAGGATTACACGTTCCACACAATCTACAAGGAACTGGGCTATGATCGGACATAAAACAAGTTTCTTAAAACACTGCCTAACGTAAAACTCAGGAGTATATACATACTCATGTAAACCTAGAGTTCACAACCCTTGACTTTTGATGTAGTGTCTAAAAGCTTGAGTGACTGCTCGATGTTGTTCAAAGATTTCTCAACCTCAGATGGGCTTGGTGCTGTGCCCATTTCCCTGGGGTGTTGCAGTTTGTGTTTATTTATCAGTTATCTTATATTAGTTTGTTTTAATGTACCCCCTGTTTTTCCCAAGTTGGTTTACCCCTAGGTTTTGCCCTCCCTCAAAGCTGTCCCTCATGCCATTCCCCACTCTTTGTTCCAGCTCTTCCCTGCCTGTCAAGGTAACCCAGCTCTTAATTCCTGAACCTTCCTTGTCAGTTTTGTCTTGGACCAATCCCTGACTGCACCACCCCTTTGGAATTCCACTATTGCAGGAAACCCCACTCATCCATGGCACCTACCCTCTCCTCCCATCTGTCCTAATTAGTCCCAAGCAACTGATGTAATCCCCTCGCTCCTGCCCTGCAGATTGTACCCCTATAAAATGCCGTGCACAGAAGTGCTGGTGGCTCTTTGCTTCTGAATCCTTCCCTTGGAATAAACCTTTGCCTGTGGAACCTCACAATGGAGGAGCCTCCTCCTTCTCTTTTGCCTGCTCCGTGCCGCAGTTATTAGATCCTGAGCCACTGAGCAGTGGCTCATCAGGTTTGGCCGCAGGCAGAGCCCACGCCTTGGCCGTTCCCCACTCCTGGCACAGCGCCGGAGTTTTCCCCAGAGCCGGCCCGGGCTCTGCTGGGCTGCGTCAATGGGGAACCTGTGCCAGTGCCTGACCGTGCTCTGGGTGAAAAACCTTTTCCTGATATGGAAATGAAACTTGCCCTGTCCCAGCTCCCTGCCCTTTTCTCGAGTGCTGTCACTGCTCCCAACAGTGACGAGAGCTGCAGCAGCCCCTCTGATTCCCCTCAGGAGGATGTTGGAGACCACAGTGACGCCCTTTACTCTCCTCCAGGCTGAACAGACTAGAGTGGCCTCAGCTGCACCTAGGGGTGCCCCTCCAGAGCACACTCCATCCTTGCAGTCCTCCTTTGCATTCTGGCTAATGGCTTACTTTTTATATTGTGGTGCCCAAAACTGCACGTGTCTGCTTACAGCACTTCTCCTGGCTGCTGCTTCAGGGTGCGGGCACCGTAATCAGAGACACTGAACAGCTTCTCCTCCCAGAGTTATCCTTATCCTCTGTACTTCCACGTGTCTGCCTTCCTGTTCACTGGGGAACCTCCCCATTTGTGGCCACCCATTGCTGTGCTCAGCAGGGACACAGTTTTGTTTGGACATGAGCTGCCACAGCCAGACAGGCAGCAACTGAAGCTGAGAATATCAGAGATTGGGCAGATTCTATTTTTTCCAGAATGCAGGAAAGAGAGTGAGAAAAGCACACGGAAACATCACAGTGTTACTTTGCAATCTAATTGCCCTGGGAAACTCAGAAATGGATGGTGTTGTGGTGCTACTGCCAATCACTTCCATGAAAAAAATACATTTCAGGAAGGAGCAACATCATCTGACAGAGACCAAGTCTTGCCAGCAGTTGCTCCAGGTGCTCCAGCCATCAGCCCCTGCAGGAAGGAGCACAGCCCCCAATGCAGGTGGGCTTTGGCTCCCTGTGGCACAGAAGCCCCCCAGGGGCACAGGTCTCTGGGGCAGGAGATGGGCACCAGTGCTGCCAGGGCTCGGGGGGTGGCAGCTCTGCGTGGGCGGGGACTCTGCCACAGCTGCTGCTGTCAGCGCTGCCCGGGCCCCAGGGCTCAGAGCAGCATTCGTGCCCGGGCCCACACGTTCCTTGTGCGTGTCACACCCGCGGGTTTAGGATGGCCACGGGCCGGGATGTGTCCCAAGGTGGCCGTGCCAGCTTCCCTGGAAGGCCCCGGGCCCTTCCCGGCGCAGCTGCGTCAGCAGCCCTGGGGGCTCCTTCTGCTGCCCTGAGCCCGCAGAGCAGGGCAGCGTTTGCTGATGCTCTGAGCCCTTCCTAAAGATCCTGTGGGGCTGCCTTAGACACCTGGGGCCAGGCATTCCTTCCAGCCTGGGCCACTTTGGCTGGGCTGGGGGCGGCCCCAGGGCAGGCAGCAGTGTGTGCAAGGGCCCTGGGTGGCACGCTGCAGCACGGTCACCGTGCCATGGAACGGAACCCGGTGTCCAAGGGCCCTTTGTGACACGTGGGAAATAGAAGCTTGCCGGGGAGCTGGGAGCACGCAACGGGGCACAACGGGACAGAGTGGTGCCGTGAGGAGCCCACACACAGCACGCTCGTTCCCGTCTGAGCCCGAGCTTTTCCGCAGTCTTGTTCCTGCAGCTGAGCTCGAGGCCAGAGCACAGGACTCGGTGACCCGTGGCCTTGCGAGGCTTCTATTCTGCAGCTGCCCTCAAGGGCAGAGCGTGGGACTTGGTGCCCCGGAGCTTTCCCAGGGCACCTCTCCTGCAAGTAGCTCAGAGACATGGAGCAGAGACCCCCGAGAGTGCCCAAGATGGCCTGGGTGGAGGAGGAGGAGGAGGAAGAAGGCCCTGGAGCTGCCCCAGCACAGGAGACTGAGGAGGTGGTGCCATTCCAGCCACCGCAGGAGGGTGAGTGGCAGAGCTGGGCTGTAGGGATGGAGCCTGCAGCCAACTTGGCCCCATCCCATCCCATCTTATCCCATGCCATGCCATGCCATGCCATGCCATGCCATGCCATGCCATGCCATGCCATGCCATGCCATGCCATGCCATCCCCTGGGGAAATGCCCACGGACAGAACTGAAGAGGGCCCAGGCAGTCACCCTGCAGTGGCCATGCTCCATCCCCTGGGGCCTCCTGGGGCTCTCCCAGCCTGGGGGGCGCAGGGCTGGGCTGTGTTCTCCGTCCTCTCCCGCAGCCCCTCAGCTCTGGCTGTGCTCACTCTTTGCCAGATGCAGCCCTGGAGCGCACACAGGAGCAGGAATCCAGCCGTGGCCACTTCCGCAGAACAGCACAGGTACCTGCAGCCACCCCCAGCTGGGCTGGGCCTGCTGTCCCTGCTCAGCCCAGCACCGTGTGTGCAGCACTCCATGCAACATCCCCGGCTTCCTGCCCTTCTGCTACAGTTCATCTGCAAATTCATGAGGAGAATGCAGGAGGAAGTGACCATCGCCATGGGCACTGGGCTACAAGCATACTCGCCCATGTTCCAAAGCAAGACCAGCGCTGCCCTCCTGTCTATGCTTGTAGAGGAAGGTTTTTACTATCCAGACCAAGTAAGCAGCCTGTGGGCAGGGTTTGATCCTCCCAGGAATTGCTTGGCCTCCCAAGCCACGCCTGCTGGTTGCTGTGAGCCTTTGAGGCCACATGGCAGTGCGCGGGGAAGGGAAGCACTTCTCTGGGGACCCTGGGGACATTGCTCCCTCTGGCAGCTTCCCAAGTCTCCCTGTGCCTTCTCCAGGTGCCCGCCATGGTGAGGTTCATCCACCAGTGGCTCGTGGCCAATGACTGTGCTGAGCCCAGGCTGGACGAGGCCCTGCTGGACCTCACGGAAGCACAGCCAGATGACGCAGTCCTGACGCTCCTGCGTGTGGCCCCGTCCTGTGACAGGTATGGGGCCCACCTGCCCAGAGAGCTCAGGCCTCCCCAGCCCATCACCCTGTACAGCCTGCCGCAGGTGTCTGAGCAACAGAGACTTCCAGGGCCCTCTGGCTGCTGCCTTTCCCAGCCCTGGCACGTCGGCCCCTAAACCTGCTGCCATGCTCCCTCCCTGCCCCTCAGGGGTCTGTCCCCACAGGGCTGGGCTGCCTGGCTGCTGCTGGCCAGGGCCAGTGGGCAGAGGCAGAACTGGCAGCCAGCTCAGCTCCCTCCGGTGCTGTGTCTGAGACCCCACCTGAGACAGAGCTCTGACCCCGCAGAGCTGCCATGGCCATGTGGAAGACCATCATGGGCTCAGCCAGGACTGCGGAGCTGGCACAGCTGATCCTCCTCGATGTGCTGGGGAGCTGGCCAGAGCACAGCACGTGCACCTCCGATGGGGACCAAACGGGTGTCTTTGGCCTGGCTGTGAGTTTCTGCAAGTGGCCTTTGCTGGCCCCAAGGCCGCCTCTCCAGAGCTCTCCATCCCCCTTCCCCCACTGCATCTGCTGGCCTGAAACCTGGCCCAGGGGCAGCTTCAGGCCCAGCAGGCCCTGAGAGGCTCCCCCTGCCTCTCTCCGGGCCTCTCCCTGCCACGCTCGGGCCCTGCCACACGGACGCCTGGGCACTGAGCGCTGTCCCGGGGGGCTTTGTCCTTTGCAGGCAACCGTGGTGATGTGGAAGATCCTGCAGGTGCCCTGTCTGCCACGGATATTGAAGGTGTATTTCCCCCGCCTATTTGTGCATCTGCTCTTCCAAGTGTTCTTCAGCACGGAAGAGTTGCCAGAAGAGGTCGATGCCTTCTGGAAGGGATGTCAGCAAGAGCACGGCCTTGCCACCAGCCCCAACAGGTGCTCCATCCCACTCCTCCTGTCCCTGCCACGTGGCCTGCCAAGGAGCCAGTGCTGCCAGCGTGACCTGGCCTTTGCTGTGCACACAGGTTTGCAGTGCGCACCCTGAAGTGCCTGCTCTGCCTTCTCCGCTGTGAGCATGTGGTGGTGGCAATGGAACGCAGGTGTGGCTGGGACACGCTGCTCTCTCTTGACACCCACCACTTTGCTGTGGCTCTGCTGGCCAGGTGAGAGCCCTTTCTCCCCACTGCCTCTGACATTTGTGCTCTGTGCCCAGGTGTCCCCCAAACTGCCCATGATCATGGGCCAGAGGGCCTTGTCACTGAAGGACGGCCAAGCAGACTAGAAAAGGCTGGCAGAGGAGGGTGCCCATGAGCGACCAACTCCCAAATGGCCCACATCCCCTTGCTGGAAGGGTGATGGGGAAAGATGAGAACTCTGAGAGTCACTCCTGGGAGAGATTTGCCCCACTGGCTCAGGGTCTTCTTTGCTTTTTCCTCTCTTTAGAGAAATTTGCCAGTCAGCCGTACACTTCTGTTCCGGGATTGCATTCTACCTGCTCGCCCTGCTCGGCCAAGAGATGCCATCCTGGGATTTCCCTGCCCTGGCATTCCTTGTGGAGGTGAGCCTCAAGGCCAGCGCTGCCTTCCAGCTCTCTGCCCTCTCGTAGGCACAGCTGCCAGGACGGTGCCCGTGCCCTGTGCTGCAGCCTGGGTCCAGCCCTGTGCAGTTCCGGGCTCCTGCTGGCTGGGTCCCTGTCAATGCCCGGTGCCTTTCAGGTCCTCGAGTGCCTGGACTTGAGGGAATGCAGTGACAGTGTTCTGGAGATCATGGCACGGAACCTGCAGAGTGAGCACAGAGCCAGGCATTACTTGGCACTCAGAGGCCTGGTAGTGCTGGGCAAGAATCCCTTGATGGTGAGAAGGGGGCAGTGGCTGAAGCCGTGCAGGCAGCGTGGGGCTGGGCAAGGCAGTCGCTTGGCCTTGCCTGGGCTTGGGGCTCTGGGGCAGCTGCTCCCAGCTCTCCTGCCTCCCACTTCAGCTGCTCCAGTGCTTTGGGACAGGCCTTTGGCCTCTGGGCCCTGCGGCAGCAGGCTGGCCTTTCACAAACTTGTGTTCCGCACAGGCTGAAGAAATGGGGAGCCTGACTGAAAGTCTTGTGGAGCTCCTGCAGGAAAATGATAGCCACATGATCAGGATGACCATTCTTCTACTGCGATATTTGCTCCTGGATAATGGTGCCCCAATAGCCACCCCCACTGCCCTGCAGCTGGCTGAGGCGCTCCTGCCACTCTTTGACCACGTAAGGCTCTGTGCCCACAGCCTCGGCCACCGGCTGCTGCCCGGACACTTGGTGCCCTGTGCAGATGCAGGCCTGTGCCCTGGGGGGCCTGAAGCAGCTGATGCTGAGGTCTTTTGCCCTTCCTCTCATACAGGATGATATCCAGGTGCAGCTGAACTGCATGTGTGTCTTTCAAGAGATGCTGGACTTATTAACAGAAGATGGAAGAAAGGCCCTGAAGTGCCACGTACGCCAGAGCCTGGTGCCACTCTACTTGCACTGCCATGATGAGAATCAGATTGTTGCTAAGGTGACGACCTGTGGCCACCTGCTGTCCCCCTGGGAGGGGACTGGGCTGCCTCCTGCCCTGGCACCTTGCGGGCTGCAGCCTCCTCCAGGCTGTGGCACTGGGATGCTCCTGTGCCCTGGCCTGTGGGGCCATCTGTGCCTCTCTGCTGCTCTCCAGGCCTCCTGCGTAGTACTGCATTCTTCAGCCAGATTCCTAAAGAGGAGGAATCTCGAAGAAATGCTCCAGGTGGATCAGACATGGAGGTTTGGCGAGTGCCTGGTAAGTGGAGCCGAGAACCCCCAGGCTCAGCCTGGAGAAGGCCCCTGAGGGCGGCGCTCAGTGTGCGGGGCCGGGAAGCTGTGCCCCTGCCCGCTGCTGCGGCCAGAGGCCACGGGGGCTCTTCTCCAGGCTCCCGTGGGCCCCAGCCAGGCGCCCATGGAGCCCCGGCCTGGCGGGGCTGCGGGCCGGCACCGCGGCTCCCCGGGCAGCAGCCGGCCCTCTGCCCCCTGCCCTCGGGAGCCCTTGGCCAGCGGCTGCTGGCCGCGCCTCAGGCCTGTGCGGCCAGGGGAGGCCGGGGCTGGGCGCAGGCAGCGCCCGGCCCAGGGGCGCAGCCCGCGCCAATCCTTCCCTCCTGCCGCTCTCTGCAGCTGGTAGAGGACAGGAGCAGAGCGGCCGAGCACCTGCGCCAGGCCCTGCGCTACCTGCGGAGCCCACAGGAGCCCCTGCGAGAGGCGGCCATCAGGTTCATGGGTGAGCCACTCCCAGCTCCCTCCCCGGCCCGGCCCGCCGCACCTCGGCCTCAGCCCCGCCTGCTGCCCCGGCAGCGCCAGCCGGGCCCGGCGCCGTGGAGCCCCGCCTGACCTGGGCATTGCTGCTGCCGCCCTCTGGCAGCCGTGCCCTGGGGCGGCAGCGTGCGGCAAGGGCCCGGGCTAAGCCCTGCCGGGCCAGCAGCCCGTGTGGCCGCAGCGCCGGCAGCGCCGCCGGCAGGGAGCTGTGCCGCTGGCGCCCTGACAGGCTCTGTGTTCACAGGCATGGCCGGGCGGCACCTGAGGGGGCAGCAGCAAGAGCTGCAGCTGATCTGCACTGGTGAGTGAGGCCAGCGGGCTGACAGCGGGGGCTGCCGGGGACAGCTGCAAGCCCTGCCCCGGCTGCGGAGGGCTCTGCTCCCGGGGGCAGAGCACCCTGAGATTTCAGGGCCACGTGGCCCATTCTTGGCCAGCAGCTTCGGGCTGATCCCCTTGCTCCTGTTCCATGGCAAGAGCCGGCTGGGAAGGCTCTGGCAGCAGGCTCTCCTTGGTTCCCCACAGATCTGGGATCTGACCTTGGCTCTGTTATGTTTGCCCAATTATCCCATCATAAAAAACCAAACAATATTTGAGATAGCAGCAATCTTAATTGAATAGTTTAGAAAATATATCCTGACAATATTATTTGATATAAAATAAGGGATAATTTGGTTCCAATAATAGTGCGTAAGCAAAGGATAACTGCGGGTCATGGAGTGCAGGACCCTTGCCACCTCATGTACGAGCTTTGCAAGTGAAGATTCCCCCCTTTTATGCCATGTGTCAATGTCATCTCCTCCCATTTTCGATTCATCACACTTCTAACTCCGCCCTCATCATCACCTTTACCGCGCATGCTCCACCGCTCGTTTTGGTTGTCGCACAAGCCTTTGGGGGTCATTTTTTGATGAAGGCCTCTCTTCTTCCTCAATGTCCTTTAATTCACCTTTGGGTTACACATGCGCACCAAGCCAGTACAATGTAATCCAAAACTAACATTTAAGCATCAAAGCAATAAATCTCTTACAGCTGGCATTTTCCTGGGACCCAACCAGATTTTCCCTTCTTTCCGTTAATTTTTAGTAACTGTTATCTCCTGCATTTTCCTCCTGTCCTTGAACATCTGCAGGGAGGTGGGGGTGGAACCCCTCCTCTCCCTTTTTTCTTGGCATTACAACTTTTAACTGTTTTATTATTATTTCCAAATATTAATTACTGCATCCATATTGATTACTGTTTCAATTTTGTCAGCACAAATCATACCTATTTACCACAGCTCTGTTCCTCTCTCTTGCAGCCCTTGAAAGCCTGAAGGAGGACATGAGCAGTGCTGTGTCAGAGCTGGCATTTCAAACACTGCATGTCCTCCGAGCAACAGCCAGTGGGCGATATTCCATCTTCCAGAGGCTGCACGATCAGCTGCGCAGGGCATGGATGACTCGGCCTCGTCTGTCAGGGCTCGGCTGGCTGCACTGCTGGAGCTCTGAGGAGAGCTGATGTGGGAGGCTCTCTTTGCTGGGGCAACCTGAGCCAGTGGGGATTTTTAGTTTTCTTTAAGATTTTTCTTTTCTTCTCTTCCATTTTCTTTTCTTCTATTCTATTTTTTTGCTATGTAAATATAGACTGTGTTATAATACAAAGAATCTCAGGAGACTTTTTTTCTGCCCAGGGTCTGTAGGGCAGAGGGGAAGAGGGGGAAAAGGGTGCTTGTGCTCAGCCAGCTGCCCAGGCATGCGGTGGGCAAGGGGAAATGGCCAGAAGCCCCTTGGCCTTTGGTGGTTCTGCTGAAGCCTTTGTGCTGCCCACAGAGCGGCTGGGCAGGGGCCGGAGCCGCGGGGATCCCTGCCAGAGCGGTGCCTGGAGATGGCCACAAGCCCTGTGCCAGGCAGGAAGCGCCATCCGTCTCCTCCCGCCCGTGTGCTGCTGCCTGCCTTGCTGAGGGCTCCTGGGTGCCTCTGGATGGGGCTGCTCTGGAGCTGCTGTGGGGCTGCGGCGCTGCTGCCGGGCAGCTTGGCCGGGCTGGGGCAGCCCCTGAGGGGCTGGGGCGCTGGCAAGCCCTGAGCAATGGGCTGTCAGAGGCCACAAGCAGCCCCCTGGCAGCTTCCTTGTTCCTGACAGCCAGCTGCTCTGGCGCTTCCTCAGTGGGCGGTTGGAGGGACCCCCTGGAATCAGGCGTGGAACCCTGGTCCCAGCCTTTCAGGGCTGTGAGGCCAGAAGTTGTGGGGCTGGGCATGTGTCCTACATGTGCTCCAGACTGGAGCCCCCGGCCCCTCAGCCTTAGGCATTGAGCTCCACTGTCTGCTCTCCGAGTCTTGTTCCTGTTGCTGTGGGGGAGGCCGAGTTCTGTGGCTTTAGGCCCCATTGAGCCAGAAGAGCAGCAGCTTTGAGCCCAGAGGGGCCACAGAAAGGCCCTCTGGACAAAGGGCATTGCTGGCATTCCCAGGGCAGGGACACATGAGAGCGGCAGGCACCTTTGGATGCCACGCTGGCTTTGCACTGGGTCACCTCCCTGTGTGCAGGGCTGGCTCTTTGCTTTGCTGTCCTTGGCCTTTTGCCGTCGTGCTCCTTTGGCTGCCTGCAGCGAGGGGCAGCCCTGTAAGGAGGGTGAAAAGCCCTGTCTCCAACATCTCAAGGGGGAAATGGAGCTCTCCCGGCCCTCAGCCCATGCTGTAAGCAGAGCAGAGCCTTTTCCCCAGCCCTGGCTTTCTGCTTGCTGCTGGCCCCTGGCCGCCATGACCCACTGCACTCGCTCTGAGTCACCCACAGGATGGCTGGTGCCTCTTGGTTTACTGATGGGTCGTGAGGGTCACTGAGAGAAAAGTGGGTGTCCCAATGCTGAGGGCACATGGGGTCACTGAGCAGACTTGAGGCTTCCCCAGCAGGTTGCAGGTGCCTTTCTGTCACTGAAGGGAAGGCAGATGCCCCGTGGCTCGCTGAGGTGTCATGACAGTCTCTGAATGGGATGCAAATGCCCTGCATGCCACTGAGGCCAGCGAGAGTCCCTGAGGGGTGGCGGGTGTCTGTCGTGTCCCCCAGGGTGAGGCGGTGTCACTGAGGGAAAGTGAGGGGGACACGGGCACGCCGCGTGTGGCTGAGCGCACATGCCGCTGGCTGAAGGGACGCCAGGGCCGCTCGAACCCGCTGGGGCCGCCCCGCGGGGCCGGGCGCCGGGCGGCCTTGCAGAAGCCCTGGGGGAGCTGCCCTGGGGCTGCCCTGTGCTCATACACACCGAGGAGCATGGGCCAGGCTTGCCTCAGCAAGTAGCTTCCAGGGAGAGAACTTCATAGCACAGGAATGCTGGAATTACCTGGTGCCTCCTGTAGGGCATGAAATGAACATTTGGGCTTTCCAGTTGAGGTAATCACTGGACTGTGAGAATAATGAAATCAGAGGTGAACTGTTGAGTACATGTAGTAGATATTTGAGCAGGAAAATTTGAGGTGATCTCTAGGAAAAAATAACTTTTGAGGAAAAGTCTGAGTAATTTCTAGAGGGCACATGGAGATCATTTTGTGACAAAACCTGAGGTAAATGTTAGGGCAAAGACAGAACATTTGGGGGTAAAATCTCAAGTTCTCTGGCTTCCCACTGCCTCATCCCATGCCCCAGCTGGGGAGCTTTGCCCTCCCTGTGCCCAGCCAGCCCAGCCTGGGCACCTCAGGGGTGCCCCCACCCTCCTGCTGAGGCCCGGCCTGGAGGGCTCTGCCACAGGCCTGGGAGACGCTCTGGGGAAGCGCCAGAGCAGCCGGGTGCCAGGGACAAGGCGGCTGCCTGGGGGCTGCTTGTGCCCTCTGACACCCAATTCCTCAGGGCTTCCCAGCGCCCCGGCTCCTCAGGGGCCTCCTGGTGTTCTGCCAATTGACTGAGGTGATTTAAAGGACACATCACTGGAAATAATGGTCTTCTTTTACTGGGAATATGAAGGAACCACAATGTAAGATGATAATAAAAATAAAAAATGTGAGCTTGGTTTTAGTGACAAGCAAAAACAAGCAAGGTAGTGCCCCTAAATCAGTACTGTAAGAGAGAAAGGAGAGCGATTTAGAAAGATGCATCACCAATTGCCTAAATTGTTTCTTGTCTTGCAGATCTGCACTTGCTGGGGAGCCACATTTTACACCAAGGACCTGGGGAACCATTCCCAGCAATTGGGAAAATCCTAGGTGCTCCATCCACCCATAGATGAGGTCTCCAAATTTGCCCCGAAAGCTCTGTCTTCCTCCCCTCTGCTGCTTTAATTGTTTGTAATGATTTAATAAGGAGCACTATTCTTCCCTGCAGCAAACACAGGCACGTGGCATTTTATTACATTTATTAGGGCCCCTGTTTGGAATTTCTTTGCTGGGTTTCCTTCTTTGCAGGCTTGTTGCAAAACTTGGAGAAGTCAGTGTGAGAACTGGACTTTGTGCTGTCAACATTCTGAGTGTTGAGCCAGCACCAAATCCATGCAATTATAATGGATGTTTGGGTCTTTAGAAGCAGGTCTTGTGAGTGCCATGGGCAATGCAGGTGGCTTCCCAGGGGAGCATCCCTGTCCAGTGCCGGGGATCTGCTGCCCTGGTCCCACAGAGGGATTTGGGTTGTACCTGATGGTCCAGCAGAGCTTGGGGAAATACCTCCATGTTTTTTGGATTTGAATGGCATTTGGGTCAAATCCAGTTTCTCCTCTGAGGGATGGAGTCTTGAGCTCTCACAGGTTTTGCTTGAACATTTCTTTCATCTGCCCCCCACCCCAAACCCCCCAGCAGATCCCCTGCTCCTGCCACTCTGTGTCTCCCACAGCTGGGATCCTCAGAACTTCTCCCTTACACTGAAAGAACTGGAAATTGGCTGGGTTTTGTTGCCTCTTGGCAACAAAATTGTCTCCTATTGTGCAGCTCGGGGGGAAAGAAACCTCTTCCTCCCTTCAGTCTGCTGCAACAGTGTTTTGTTCCTCTTTGTGAAGAGCTAGGAAGAAACACTTCTTTTTAAGATGAGGGAGCCCAATTCAATTCCCTTAGCATTTTGAGCAAAATAACCAAGTGATTTATGTTGAAAGTCACTCCAAAATTTGGAAGAGATCTTTTTAGAAAATATTTCTCTTGGTGACTGATTAGGAGTGGGTATGGGAAGAAACTCTTTGCATTGAACCACTCAAAGCAGTAATTTCTTCCCAAAAAGTAGATGTAATTGCATTTCTTGGGTGAAAAAAAGTAAGTAGTAGTGGACCAAAGGAGCTTCAAGCTGATCTCTATTTGCTGCCAATGACTGAATTAAATGCACAGGGTTCCTATCAGCACTGCCAGACAAAATGTTGCATTTGAGTTCTTGGGGGTTTTGTCACAAAACTTTGTAGCAGGAATAGTTCATGGACTTCTCTCTGCTGGCTTCAGCCATTCCTGCTGTCCATCATACCTTGCTATTATAAGGCAGCTCTTTTCATTATGTTGTCTTTGAATCCAGATATCTGAGCCTTTTTCTGCTTCTAGTGCCAGTTTTCAGTAGGACAAACATTTTCTCATCTGCGAGTGTATTCAGTGGTGGCCACACAAGTGAAGGCAAGGAGCTGGCAGGTGATAATTGATGAAACTTTCTATCATGGGAAAAACCTCAGCATTCAATTTCCATCTCCTTAGAAATCTCTATTTCTTTTCTTGTCTCTTGTGCTCTTTGTGGCTGGTCTGAGGTTAGTGCTTGGAAATGAAATGATATGGATTCCAATTCTTTTGAGAGAGAATAATCTTGTAGACAAAGCCAAATAAATTTAACTTTTCAATATTAGAGCAGTGTGACATCCAGGTTGGGGACCTGGCAGTGGTTGGTGCCTGGCCAGCCTCAGAACACAGAGTTTGTCCCCTTTAGGTGAAATTTCATTCCTTGGAGACAAAGTAAAATTGCCTCTTATTTGCTCAGCACTAAAAAGCCATCTGAAGCTCATTGCCAAGACTTGCTGCTGAATGATGGGATTAAGCCCTGCAATGGCACCATGAACTGAGAGACTGGGAGAGGAATAATAAAAAATGCCATTTCCAACCATGTGCAGGCCCTGATGTCCTGCTGTTGGCTTGGTGCTCTCAAAGGGGCAGATTTTGATGGTTTTAGAGGCACTAACGTGGGCAGTGAAATGCACCTCAGGCAGCAATTGCATCTCTGGTGTCTGCAAGTGCCTTCATCTCCCTTCCTGCTCCTCAGAACTGAAATTCTGCAAGGACTGAGTGAATCTGGGGCTTTGGGAAGGCCCAGTAGTGACAGATTTTGGTGAGATTTGAGTCAGGAGATGGAAGCAGCAGCAGAAGGTGCTGTAATCTTCATTCTTGTGCTCCTCTGCATGCTGATGCAGTGTGAAGGAGGCAGGGATTCCATCAAGCACCTTCTGTAGCTCCTGAGGGAAAAAAACAAGTGGCAAGTTCTTTATTTGGTTAGAGTTTCAGGCTGTGCTGCACCTCAGGGCCAGGCTCTGCCTCTCTCTGCTCCAGCTGCTGCTTCCAAGCTGTCCTCTGTGGTTTTGATTTGCAAACCACCTCTCTGACCAGCTTCCACTTTGCTTTAAAAAATTCAGCACCACGTTTGTGGCTGAACAGGTCCCAGAGCTGGGGAGAAGGATTTGAGATGCAATTTGCATCACAGAGTTGTTACAGCGGGGAAAATATCGCATCCCTCCTGTGCCTGGAGCTGCTAATCTTGTTCTGAACATTGAAAACCTCTTCAGCTTCTCTCATTATACCTAAATTTGATTACTGCTTTGATTTCACACCTCTTCCATGCGGGCTTTTCCTCTCTCCTTGGCTGGAATTGTCAGGCCTGAGAAGAGAAATTTTGTCAAGCCTTGGGACAGTTCCCATTTCCTATCCCTGCTCCTAATGCTGCTTTTAATTATTTTGGGAAGCTGAGCAAGAGAGGAAAATGGGAGAAGTTTAGTGAGAGGAAAAGTAAGGCCCAGAGACCAAAGTGTAAATGCAGATTCTGGGTTAGCAGAGTCTGCAGTGTTGTGGGGATCTGGGCCGTGCAAACTGGTGTTTTTCTCTGTGAATGGCTGATTCCTTCTGTATCTTCTGAAATTCCTGTGCACTAGGGCTGGTGCTGGAACTGCAGCCACACAAACTCCCCATGGAGCTGTGTGGGACACAGTGGGAATCATTGATTTGCTGCTTTGGATGAAAAGTTGTGACATGAACCTCAGTGTCAGGGAGGTGGCACGTTAATGCTGCTGCTGTCAGACAGTGCCCACACACCGTGTCTGGAGACAGCTCAGGAGAAGATGAAGAAAAACCAGGATTAAATCCCATGTGCCACTGAACTCTCTCAGAGATAAACTGCTTGGAGTGAAGTCTGTGAAGTGACTGGGCAGAGCTGGATGAAAGGGACAGCTCTGAGAAGTGTGTGGTACATCAGTGATGTCCTAATACTGATCTTTGCACAGAGATGAAAAAGTATCAGTTTGCATGGACTGAATGTCTGGGTCTGGAAATTGTGTGTTGCAGAAGCTGTGCTGAGCTCCTCTGGCTCTGAAATATCATCTCTACACCTTAGCCAGGAACAGCATCAGAGTTCTGAGCAGATTAATAAAAATCAATCATAACCCAGAAGCAAACCTTGGCAGTACACATCTGTGGCTGGTGAGGACACCAAAAGCTTTCATTACTGTTCTTGGAGAATGAATCCAGCAATAAAAATCCTCTCTCTTGGCATTAGAATGCTTTAGTTTCAGCTCTTGCCCCAGACTAACAATGTCAAGTGTTTCTCTGGGTGCTTGGGGGTAGGTTCTCCCCCATAGCTCTCTGCAGGTTGGTGCTAATTAAAGATGTTCTGTCAGGTTCAGATGTTTTGGTGCCTGACCAGGGAGTGCAGAACAGGGATTCCAAGTGCTGACATTTGCTGTACTAGAAAGTCCAAGGGACAAATTGTTGCCAATTAACACCTTTAACTGGGAGGATCAATTCCTGTTGTGCTTGTACCAGAGTCTGGGGACAGAGGGGGTTTCCAAGGGCAATCTTGGTCCATGTAGGGCTGAGGCTCTGCAGGCTGCTCCAGCCCCTCTGGGTGCTCAGGAGCAGGGGTTGCAGTGCACCCTCATTAGCCCTGGGGCTGCCCAGGGAAGAGCCATGGCTGAGGCTCTGCAGGAGCAGGCAGGCTCAGTCCTGCTCCAACATGGGATCCCATGGCACAGGACACGCTGGGATTTGCCCCTGCAGCTCCCCAGTGTGTCCAGAGAAACTGCAGGCAGAGGGTGACCTCAGTCAGTGGGACCCCTCTGTGCACAGGGACCCTCACTCCTGGCGTGGCTGTGCCAGCTCCTCCAGGGACCTCCAGCCCTGGAAACCTGGAGCAAGTTGAAACCACAACTTTGCAAATGCTGCCTGTGCCCAAAGTAAATGCAAAGAGAACTGGGATGTGAAAAAGAAAATTTGTTTATTTCCAGAAGAACAGCAACAATACCAAACACTTTTACAACATAAGAATATTTCTAACAACAGCAATCCATGGAACGTATATACATAAGAACCTATCTAGTAAAAATATATGAAACATATTTACAAAGACAAAAAAAAAGTCCTAAATCCTATTCCTGAAGAGAACAAACTGTAAAACATATGTACAAAAGGGTGGCATCCCTGTCTGGAATGTCCATCAGTCCTGGACAAAAAGCAAGTGTGCCGTGGTCACTCCAATCAGGCACAGAGGGCTCTTCCATGTGCCCCCAGGCTGGCACATGCTGGCACAGCAGGACTTTGCTGCCAGAGCTGAGCCTGGCTGGGTCTGGGATGGAGCTCGTGTGGCCCAGAGCGAGCACAGGACAGGCTGCGGATGGCACCAGACTCCAGCGCACGGGGTGCCACGTCCCTGAGCAGGGACCAGCCCAGCTCCAGCCTGGCAGCAGGGGACCCACTCTGCCTGTGGGGACCACATGCCTGTCCTGCTGCTGGCATTGGTCTTCATCCCAAGATCATAGGCTCTTCCTCATCTTTTTCATCAATGTCCATTTCTTCAATGTACTCTTCCATTTCCACTTCCATCTCCTCTTCCTCATCCACATCCACTTCCATTTCTTCTTCCACATCCATATCCACCTCCATCTCTTCCTCTCCAGTCTCTTCCTCCATTTCCACATCCTCCTTTATATAAGTCTGGATATCCATGTCCATCTCTTCCTCTCTGTCTGTGACAGCCTGCAGAGGTGGCAAAACCTCTGAGTGGGGTCCCTGTCCCACACCATCCCACAGAGCTGCACCCCACCTGGGCAGCTGGCGGTGTCCCCCTCCATGGAATGGCACCATACCTTCCTCAGGGCAAACATAAGCATCCTGCAGCGGTGGATGACAAAATCCAGGCACTAGGGAGCTCTCAGGACTGATGGAGGGAGCAGGTGACAAGAAGGGCGACAGGGGTGGACAGGAGCAGAGTGCAGCGTGGGCTGACACAAGGGCCAGTGGTTGAGTTGTGCTCTTTGCTGGGTGCTGGCAGTTCCACCTGGAACGGGGGATGTGACATCACAGTTCCCAGGAGTCCAGGGCCAACTGAAGTGGGCAGCGGGGATCCCTGGATGGTTGGGCTTGGAAGGGACCCTGAAGATCATCTTGTTCCAAGCTGAGCAATCTTCCCCCAGGCCTTGGGGGAGCCCTGTTGCCAAGGATGGGGCACCCACAGCCTCTGTGCCCAGCCTGGGCCGGTGCCTCACCACCCTCAGTGTAAAACAGCAGCTCCCTTAGATCCAGCTTCAATCAGCCTCCTGCACTTGAAAGCCATCCCCCTTGTCCTGTCAGCAGAGGCCCTGTTGAACACTCTGTCCCCTTCTTTCCTATGGGACCCTTCCAGTCCTGCACAGCCACAGTGAGGCCTCCCAGGCTCTTTCCAGGCTGAGCATCCCCAGCCCCAGCTGGACAGCAGTCAGTCAGATCAGGGCATGTCAAGGCTGAAGGGTAGCAAATAGTATCAGGAACTATGGAGAGATGGAAGCTTTAGACCCAGGTTTGCCTCTAAATTGTACAAAATTAATAACAGTGGAGGTCGAAATGGTGGGACACTTGTTCTGTTCTAACTGGTGAATTTTATTTTATTTTTTTCTTCTTTTCTGTCATGCTGACCCAGGTTTTTCTGTTGGAAAGGAAGCTTGGCACAATGCCCACTGTCTTCTCCATTTCTGAAACACCAAGCAGAGTCTGGACAGGCTGATGATGCAGAGTAAAACCTGCAAATCTACTGGTGATCCTGAGCCTGGGGGTGCAGCTAAACCCAGGCGAAAGGAATTTCTGGAAAGTTGAGCCTGGTTTACATTTTCTTGAGTTTGGCTATGCCAACTTAACCAGTCATTTTTAAAAAAGCAAATAAAAAGCTCAAACCAAAACAGACAAAACCCCAAATAAACAAACCCAAGCAAACCAACCCAACAGATAAAAAACCCCAAATCAAACCAAAGGCAATGAGGAGTTAGTATTAGGTGTGAGGATATCACAGCAGGCAAATGGCTGCTTCCCACAGGAACACCATAAAAAGCCACATCTAACAGCTGCTCCAAAATAGACCCAACAGGAGAAAAATAAAAAGTGATCCATGGCAACTTTGGGGGCAGCTCCACATGAAGGTGAAGGATGAGCCCTGCTACAGATCCAGCATTCCCCACCCTCCAGGCTGCTGTTTGCTCCTGATGAAAGACCCTTGCAGGACTGTGGCCCCTCTCAGTGCAGTGTAAATCATTGCCACAGCTCTCAGCTGAGCCACTGGCATTGCCAGAGCGAGATCCAGGCACCATCCTGAGCATCTGTGGAAGCTCCTGAGCATCTTCATGCCTGCAACCACAAAACACCTCAGGCTCTCCCTGGACTGGCTTTTCAGGGGAGGTTTCCATGTCCCTGTGAGACCTGTTCATCCCTCAACATGTCTGACTTTGTGTACAATGATGCATTTGGGTTCCTCCCTTGCTCCTGTGTGCCAGTGAGAAACCATCCATGGGAATGGAGGATGTTGTGAACAGGAACATTTATTCCTGGATTGCCATTTTGCTTCACTCTCACTCAGCTGAACATTGTCCTTATCTGCGGTAACCGTGACTTTAAAAATCCCGCCTGCGCCGCCGTTCCCGCCTGCCAGCCGACGGAGCGGGGCGGGGCGGGGTGCGCGGTTTCGCGGCTCGGTGCGCGGGAGCCGCTCCGTCGGCAGGGACGCGCTGGATCGGCGTTCAGCTCTGCCAGAGGCGGACAAAAAGGCACGGCACCTGTAATAAGTAGCAATACGTTTGTTCATTAATTTAATCAATAGCTAAATAATTATACAAGATCAAAGCAATATCTAAATAGCTAAAACTGCTTGATTTTTAAATGTATAGCCACATATGGTTCACATATGGTTGCTTGGCTTGCAGGAATCCTATAGTGCTTTGGGAACTCCATGGTAAAGAAAAGTTCACCTAAGAGGTCACAGAGGAGAGCTGTAATAACAATCCCTAAACTCACAAGAATTGCTTAGGCTTGCAGGAATCATATAGTGTTCTGAAAATTCCACTGTATAGGTATGCCTTATAAGGAAAAGTTCACTCAGATGTTAAAAGAGGAAGATTTGGAGCCTTCATCCCACGACCACCAGAAGGCAGAAAAAGACCCCCTAGCAACTGAACGAGCAAGCGCAAAAGACAGACCACGTCATCCCTGGACCCGGGAGAAAAAGGCAATAAAAGGTGGACTTTGGGGATAGGAACGGTGCGAGCCTAGAGGAGCGGAGACTCCCGGCCGCCCAGCGCTGAACTTTGCTTATTCTTGCTTGCATAATATTAATAATAAATTTATAATTGTATGATCCTTGAATCCAGTGAATTCATTTATCACCCACCCTTCCTTCCTTCCTTCCTTCCTTCCTTCCTTCCTTCCTTCCTTCCTTCCTTCCTTCCTTCCTTCCTTCCTTCCTTCCTTCCTTCCTTCCTTCCTTCCTTCCTTCCTTCCTTCCTTCCTTCCTTCCTTCCTTCCTTCCTTCCTTCCTTCCTTCCTTCCTTCCTTCCTTCCTTCCTTCCTCCCTCCCTCCCTCCCTCCCTCCCTCCCTTCCTTTCCTTCTTCCTCCATCTTTTAAGTGATGTTGGCATTTTTAGATTAGTTTAGAGTAAAAACTCACTGTCTAACATAGGTGATAAGTATTGAGAAGTTATTGTCAATAGTGTACACGTAGTTTTTAGTATAAAAAGATAACACCACACAGTTCCCCATGGTCCCACACAGGCCCCTCATGGCTCCCTCACAGTTGCCCAAGACCCCTCAGAGCCCCTCACTGTGGATGCCATGGCACAGAGAGAGAGAAACAGCAAGTGTTTCTCACAGCAGCTTGTGAGAATTATTAGCAAGTTGTAAGAATGTGAGAACTTCAGTATAAACAATCTGCAGGTGGTGTTCTTCTACTTCATCTTTCTCTTCTTCTCAAGGACGGTGTATAAAGAATGTTTTTGTTAACGAGCCAATCAAACAGAATATATCGTATCACTCTATAAAACCGCACGGTTCTCTTGAATTAAACCTTCTTTTAGTCTTTCTGCAATACTGCCTCCTGCCTGTTCCTGTGTCATTCTGGGCGCAAGAGTGACACCTCACAGCCCTTCATGGCCCCTCAGGGCCCCTCACAGCTCAAGGCTCTTCACGGCCCCTGAGCCGCCTCCGGCCCCGCCATTGGCGCCGCTCTTTGCTGCTCTTTGCCAATGGCGGCCCGAGTCTGCAGTGACGTCACCGCTCGCCGGGCAAAGGAAGGCCTGGGGCTGAGGTGCCCCGGGCTGGCCGGGAATGGGGTCCGGGGGTCCCCGGGCTCATGGAAACGGGGGATCCAGGGGCTGGGAGAGGAGGATACCCGGGAAAGGGGGTGCAGGGGGTGTCGGGGCAGGATAAGGGGGTGCAGGGGGCCCTGCAGCTGGGGAAGGAGATGCGAAGGGTCCCAGTGCCCAGGAATGGGCATTCAAGGGGGTCCCCGGGGGGCTCCCCAAAGCCCCTCCCAGGGGGCAGCAGGAGCTGGCTCAGGAGCTCTGGGCAGAGAAAAGGGGGTGACCCCGGCTTGGGCGGGACATGGGGGACTCACACACGCTCCCGGGGGGACACGACCCCCGGGGACGCCCCCCTCACCTTGTCCCGCAGGGGAGGCCGAGCCCCAGCCCAGGCAGACGAAGCCACCGAGCCCCGGCAGCATCTTGGGGGGCGTGCGGGGCCGGGAGGGGCAGGATCCGGGAAAGGGCGGCGGCTGCCGGGTTCCGCGGCTGCCTGGAAACCACGAAGGCGGCGGCAGCGTCTGTGACAGCGGCGCGGCCTCAGTTGCCTGAGAACGCGGCCCTGGCTGCTTGTGCGCAGCCTGGGCTCCTGCAGGCGGCTTCACTGGGCGATTCGCCAGGGGAATTGTTCGCGGAGCATTGGCCTCTGCAAAGTTCCTGAGCGTGCAGAGCATTGGCCTCTGCAAGGAGTTCATCAGCGTGCAGAGCATTGGCCTCTGCAGAAAGTTCCTGAATTTCCTTTGGAGGTAAAGATTGACTCAAGTTGAACTTTTTGGTTTTGTCTCATCTGCACTCTGAGAGAGAATGCCAAAGGGAAATACAGGATGGGATAATGCCCGTCTTCTGGTGCAGCAGTTCAGTGGTCTGCACTGCCACAGACATGCTTTATGAAAAATCCTTTGGGTTTTTTCTCCTGAGAAGCTGAGAGAGCTCAGGAACAAAATGTAAACAATGGTTATCTGCTGCTGTGGAATGCAACAGGTGCATCTGTGATTGGTCTCCTAGAGTTGTTTCTAATTAATGGCCACTCACAGTCAGCTGGCTTGGACTCTCTGTCTGAGACACAAGCTTTTGTTATTCATTCTTTCTTTTTCTATTCTTAGCTAGCCTTCTGATGAAATCCTTTCTTCTATTCTTTTAGTATAATTTTAATACAATATATATCATCAAATAATAAATCAAGAGTCAGATCCTCATCTCTTCCCTCATCCTAAGACCCCTGTGAACACCACCACAATGCACAGCTGAGTGGATGAACAATATATGCTCTACTGATTCTGCTTTTTTTTTTTTTTGCACTGAAGGAATGCAACATTTTCTAAATGTACTGGTCTATACTTTTTTTTCCCGTCTAGTGGTTGCTTAAACTGCTTAAAGGGGAATGAGGTCTGTTCAAGTTTCATCAAGTTTCAGTGGGTTGTTATCATCTGGTTATTACAATTATTAGAGAGAGGCCTGTGAATTGAGGTGCAAATGAGACCATATGCCAAAATCAATAGTCTGGATTTTATGTAACAGTAAATAGGAGGAAGAGAGAGAGAAAGGAAAAGAAAAAGAAGCGGGGGGGGGGGTGGCAGGGAGGAGGGATGGGGGGTTGGGAAGAAGGGTAAGAAGGAGAGTGACAGAGACAGATGAAGTGAAAAACATCACCATTCCATGGATCCCAGTGGCATACCATCAAATCCTCTTCTGGTCTTCTCTGTGGTGAGGTCTTGCAAACTGTAAGACTCCAATGGATTCATGCAGATTTGGGCAAAGTGGGACCTCCCAGGTGCCTCCCTGGGGTGGGGCAAGTTGGACTCTGTCTATTGCTACTTTCAAATAATATAAAATCTTTAGCATCTGTCTGTCCTTTGAGTCTGCCATCAATTGGCTTCTGGATTTTCAGATCTGTTGTGTTACTTTGCGTGCCCTGCAGTCGTCTGGTGCAAGGCCTCAGGAATGGGTCTGGGGGCACTGTGGAGGTCTTTGATGGGAGGTTTGTGTGCAAACCTGGCCTCAGCAGACGAGTCTGTGGCTGTGACTTGCCCACCTTGAAGGCAGACAGAGCTGATTTTCAGGACAGCTGCTGGGTTTGGCTTTGTTGTGGATAGGTTTTTCTCTGCAGCCTTGTTTACTTCTCCCCAGCCCTGAGCTAATGGGACAATAGTGTCACCTTTGTCTTGTCTCAAGTTCCCTTCGGCAGCTTAACTCACAGTGCCAAGTTCCAGTCCAGAGGCATTTTCAGGGAAGGGTGGGCTTGGGTGGTCTCAGCCTCTTTATACAGTTTTGTCCCAATGGGCAGAAAGTCCTTTCTAACAATTTTTAAGCCATTAGCCATAACATTCCAGTCTCTCCCAAGTCCTGTGAGGAGCAGCTGAGAGAGCAGGGGTACTTTAGCCTAAAGAAAAGGATGTCCACTCCAGCTGTTTTAAAGTAATATTTAGGCTGCAGCTTTGTCTGTTCTAACTATTCTTAATGTTCAGATTTTTAGCTCCAGGTTTCAGTATGATCCATCTTTGAATTGCACAAGGCAGCCCTATAGTTCAAATAAAGTCCAACTAGAGGCCTAACAATCTAGCTACTTACACCAAACAAGCACTTAGCTACTTTCAAATCCTAGAAAATTTTTAGCACCAGTATATGCCTTGAATTGGCCATGAATTGGGTTCTGGATTGTCAGAGTTCCATTGTTGCTTCTTCCAGTTTTGTTGAGGCATTGTCACTCATCTGGGAGATGCTGCCTTCAAAATGGCTTCTGGATTCCCAAAGAAGACCTTGACACCTCGTCTTTTGTCCAGGGAAAGACTGACATCTTTCACTGTAAGTACCCACTGGGCTGTGTTAAGGCTGCAAACTGCCCTGGTGTCCCTGCTCTCCCTGCCCCTGCTTTAGTGCAAGCAAGAAAACGCTTTAAGTAGGTAATAAGCAGAAATATTATAGTAAGGCTACAAAATGCAAGTAATAAACGACACAATTATGAAGGTTTCTTTTGAGATGAACAGAGAGGGGGAATTGTGGGAATCTACAAAATTAGAGGGTTTTGGGAAAGCTGCAAAAGACAAGCCTCAGATACAGTAGAACTGTGATTAGAGCTAAGCAGCAGCCACGAGATAGGTCAGCAGAACAATTATTTAAAAAGTAGAAAAGCAAGGACAAATAGAACAATGGTCTGTGTATTAACGCTTCTCTAGAATAACTCTCTAAGCTACAGAAAAGTTTATCTAGCAAGATATTAGGAGGGTTTAGGTAGCAAGATATTAGGAGGGTTAAAGCTTAATAATGGAGCTCTGTGCATTGTGCTTTAAGGCTTACAAGCAGGTATTGTATTCAAAATAAGCAAGCATTGTTTTAACCAAAGGTACATGTGCTTATAGTGGTTGGATGGAACTACTGTCAATGTGCTTTTGCTTTATGTGATTGGTCAAGAAACTTATAAAGGAAGTTGTAACATTAAGTTCTTGGTCTGCTGCCTGGGATGTGAGCTGCTGGCATCTTCCCATTGTCATAACCATGTAATGAGAGTGATGCTGGAAAATAAAACAGCTCAAGGCAGTTCCACAGCAGTCCTGTCCCGTTTGTGATTTGTAAATAGCCCCCTGCTGGTGTCAAGACCAAGCTGCCCTTGGGCACCTGAGCATGCTGGGGGGGAAGCTCAAACTCTGCCCAAAGCCCTGTGAGACAGGGCTGGTCCCAGCTGGAAGAGCTTCCAAAGCAGCTGTTCTCTCCCAGCTCCTGTGTGGGCACGGATCCAGCCCTGCAGACACAGTGTACAGCAAAGCAAGTTATCTGCTGCAGCACGTCCAGAAGAAAATGTCTCAGCACCTTTGTGTCCCAGATATCTTTTATGAAAAATCCTTTCCTTAGGATTTTTCTTCCTGAGAAGCTGAGAAGCCTCAGGAACAAAATGTAAACAATGATTATCTGCTGCTGTGGAATGCAACAGGTGGATCTTGGATTGGCCATGTTGGATGTTTGTAATTAATGACCAATCACAGCCCAGCTGGCTCAGACAGAGAGTCCAGGCCAGAAGCCTTTGTTATCATTCCTTCCTCTTCTATTCTTAGCTAGCCTTCTGATGAAATCCTTTCTTCTATTTTTTTAGTGTAGTTTTAATATAATAAAAATCACAAAATAATAAATCAAGCCTGCTGTACCATGGAGTCAGATCCTCGTCTCTTCCCTCATCGTAAGACCCCTGTGAACACCATCACACCTTTGTTCTGCAGGATGGTGGAAATCTTCCTGTGCTGGGAATTCTCCCCTGATTTTGGTTTACCATGTGTTGATGGTATCTGTCCCAAAGGAGTTGGCTTCTCTTGAAAGCTCTGGATTGGTAGGAATCTTGAGGGCTGTACAGTTCTTACCTGCTCCCTGGACCCAGGGTCACAAAGGTCCCTTGGTGTCTGCAGCTCACTTGACTGAAGATGTCCCAATGCTGAGGCTCTGTCCAGGAGATCACTCTGTTTTCTTCTCTGCAGGGGTCTGTGAGCCCAGAGAGAGAAAACAAATGCTAATTAACAGAGAGAACTACAACTTGGACACATTCCTGTGCTCCTCACTCTTGGTACAACGTTCCTTTCTTGCCTCTCTTGGACTCAGCCAGCAGTGATATCTCCTTGCTGTGAGTTCTAAGTGCTGTACAGGGATGGAGTCAGGGCAGTTCTGAGAGCTCGTCCCCATTCTTTGAAAAGGTCACTGCCTCAATCCAATGAACCTAAAGAGGAAAGAAATGCCCAAAGAGCAGAAATCCCCAACCATGTCACATGCAATCACAGAGAAGCTGATGGGACAGAGCCATGTGGTTGGAGTATGTGTATTGCACTCTGTATTGTTAATTTATTGGTGCTGAGTATTTCAGCAAGCAACTTCCAGGGCTTCCAGGACTGTCCTGGACAATGTGACCACAAATTGTTCACCAGTGCCACTTGTTCAAGAAAAGCCTTTCTGAACAAGCCCAACTCTGAGGCTCTAGCTGGTTTATTTTTGCCTTTCAGCTACTTCCCTCTAAGTTCCTGTGGGAGAAGTTTCTCAACATGAAGAAGAAGGCCAGCACTGGCAGAAGTTTTCTACCCAGAATTGGCCCATGTGTAGAGCTGGGGAAGACTGGTCCAAAGGTAGCCTTTTCCTGCTCTTCTCCTTTCTGTTTGATGGGAAGTTTGAAGAGGGTGTGTGCTTGTGACAGGCTTGCCTCCAGCAAAAGACCTCAGTGTGCAGGTGCTGTTGTCATTGCAAGCTGCTGTTAGAGGTGGGCTGGGAGTCCTGATCTGCACTCAGCCAACACAAATAAGCTCTGCTGAAGCTGCCTAAGTGTAGCTGCCATTGCTGAAACAATGGGGGGAAGGCTGGGCACACAAAGGCACAGCATTGCCATGTGCCATTCTCCTGCTGAAGGAGCCACCTCTTGCTTTGGTGTGGTCACCATCAAATGCTCGGGGTCACAGGATTCCCTCTGGAGTGGCAGCGTTGGCCTTGGAAGGCCGAGGACCTGCAGGAATGACTTCAGCTTTAACAAAACAAATTGCCTTTATGCTTTGGGCTGGAACAATGTGTTGGAGCCTGAGAGGGTGTTAGATTTTACAGGCTGCCAGATGTACAGGGGACTGGCCCTGGGCAGAGGGGAATGGATGTGCTTTATCTGGATCAGTGCCTTCTTAGAGGTGTGTTTGAAGCTGCTTTTCTGGCAGGACTGGCTCAGTAGAAAGCACAGTCCCAACGGGTAGGTGACTGAGGTGGGCTGTTGTTATGAATGAGGTTCCTATATGTCTAATTTAATAAACCAACATTAGAATTTATCAGCAATTTTATATGAAATAATGCAATCAAATATAATCAAGCAGATACAAAATTATTTGGCAGTGGTTTGGATAAAGCATAAGCAAAACCAGTCAGGATACAGGGGGGTTTTCTCACCCTGCCTCCCATTCAAAAGATAAAGAATGCAAAGACAACTTCTAGACTGGATGCTAATACATATTCATCAATAATTTTCTGTCAATTAGTTTTCAATCAACCTATTTTTGATTCTTGAAATCTTTGTCACTGTACTGCACAGTGCATGTGCAGTATATTGTTTCTAAGGGGTCTTTTGGTTTTGGTGGTCACTTCCCACGAAGGCTTCTCCTCATCATCACTGTCCTTTGAACAACCCCCAGAAGCTGCACATGCACCCCAAGTCTTGTGTTATCAAAGCCAGCATTATATTCCAAAAAGAATCCTTATTATTTCATAGATACCTGGAACCATCCCAATTTTGTCCATTTCAAGGCCGATTCTTTCATTATCCTGAGGCCTATTGCCTTTTGGGATGTTACTTATCTCAAACTGCATCCTGCATCCTGTTTTCTCATGAACATCTGAAAACATCTCTTTTGTGACACTAATTCCGTGTCCTTTTCCTCTCTTACTTTTTAGCAAATATTTTCTAAAATATTTAAAATATAGTTACAAGTGTTAGCACAAATCAGATTGATCTATCACACTGTTGAGCAAGAAATTGGCAGCAAGAGCCATGTAACACACTGGTTAAGGACTGCCCAGACAGAGCAGGGGAGAGTTTTCTCCAAGCAATGCCTCTGCTCCAGAATCATTTGCTGTTGTTTTGGGCCTGTGGGTCTGCCTCGGTGGCGGTGGTGGTCCCCGGCCTGTGTTGTTGAAACCGTCGCCCTTCCTCGGCCTTAAGCCGGTGACCCACGTTGTGGCGGGCAGAAGTTTTTGGCCTAGTTTTCTAGTTTTTTTTTTTTTCCGGGCCTAGCACCCGACAGAGAGCCCCCCCGGACTGGTCCTGGGCAAGGAGGCGGCGCCTCGCCTACCTCGGTCATGGCCGGATCGACTGAGCTGCTTATGCCGGGCGGGCCGGGTTTAACCGCGCCGGGTCCGTTGCTTTTTGTTGAGGCGGGCGGAGTTGGGGGGGCACCCGCCAGGCCTCCGCGGGCCTTTTTATTTTTCTCTCGTGGCCCTAAGCCGCGGCATCGAGAAGCGTTGCGACGAAGGCGCGAGCGGGATGCTGGTGGGTCCGTCGTGGGGAGGCAGTGAGGCGCGTACCTCCCCCCCGGGCCCCCGGGTCGTTGTGAACGCACCTCCGTGTGCCTTTTTTGTCATGCCGTCCCCCAGCGTTTTTTTCCGGAAGGGAAAGCCAACCGCCGCAAGGCCGGGTGAAAGCCGGTGGCCTGTGGCGCCAGGTCGGTGGAACTTTTTTTCGCACGCTCGGCCGGGTTCCCCAGGTCGGAAGGGGGGCATGGGGGCTGCCGAGTCCCCCCCTGGCCCGGCGGGGGCCAGTCCAGTCCCACCGTTGCGTAGCCGAAAGGGAAGCCGTTGTTGGCCGCGGCCGGGTGGCGGCACCCCCCGCGCTCCTTTCCTGCCGCGAGCGATCCGATCCGCAGGTGGGCTGGGCGGCTGTGGCTGTTGTCCCAGGACCATGGCTGTGGGGCCCTTGTCACCATTGGCGCAGCTCCTTCCCAGAGCCGCCCCTGATCGATGTGGCTTTTCGGGTGGCGTCGGAGAGGGCCCCCGGCAGGCCGGCTCTTCTTCCAAGGCTTCTCTGTCACGGGGAAGCCACGGCGGGGGGGGTCCGGTGCTCAGGCAGGGCGGTCTCCTTTCCAATTCGCTTCCCATTGCAGGTGAGGTGTCGCCCCTCCCGATGGCCTGGGGAAGGGCGTCTTTACCGTCCCGAGCTGTGTGACGGCCGCGTGGCCCCGTGAGTCTTCAGGTGTCCTTAAAAAACCACACGCGGTGCCGGTGCCAGCCCAGGTCCGGGAAGCGCCCGTGTGGGTGCCAGCCGCGAGCAGCTCCGGGCGGCGGCGTGGCTAGAGCCGGGCCACGAGAAGGGAGAGAGGCGAGAGAGAAAGAGAGGGCGAAAGTGCCCGAACCTGATGGGTGGACGGGCACTTTCGCCCTCTCTCTTTTCACCTGGGACGTGGGTGGAACAGAGCCCGGTCCGCGCGCTCCTTTGCCGTTCTGCCGCCTGCTGCAGAGCAAGCTGCCCTGGCTAAAAAGCAGCTTTGGTGTCCAGGCCGCGCCCGCCTCGTCAGGTCACTGCCTCCTCTAGAACGTCTGCTGCTTTCTGCGTGGCCTGGTGGGGGGACGTGCCAGGACAGGGTTCGCTCCCTGTGAGCAGGGCCCCACTTGGCCCAACCTCGCCGGCGGCCGGTCGCTCACCCGCGACCTTTCGGCGGGCGGGTTTTTCTCGGCTTTGGTGGGGGGGCGGGTCAGCCCCCCGCCGAGCCCCGTTCCGCGCGCCGCGCACGTCATTTCGAGCACGAGGCCAAGTCTCGAACTGGGGCGTGGGCCCCTGGAAAAAAAGCGAGAGAGAGAGAGAGAGAGAGACGAAGCCTCGCGCTTCATCCGAGTGGCGAAAAGCTGCGCAGTGGTCCCGGATCCTTGCCCGCAGTGTCACGGGAATGGCCGGCCGCCGGGGTCGGCCCTCGCGCGTGGCACTGTTTTCTGCCCCAGGAACCGCCGGGCTGCGAAGTGGCCGGCCGCCGCCCCTGCCGCCAGCGCCCGTCACCGCCACGCCGCCGCCCACCGCCGTGTCTTCATCCTTAAAGGCGCTCCCGCGGGTTGGAGCGGCGAAAGAAGCCCGGGGTGGTCAGGGTTTGGCGCGGGGCGAGTTCGTTGGCGGGCCAGGCACATCCAGGCGTGCCGTCCGGGCGCTCGCGCACCGTTCCGCGGCGCTGCCGTGGTTGGCAGCTACCTGGCTGATCATGCCAGTAGCATATGCTTGTCTCAAAGCTTAAGCCATGCATGTCTAAGTACACACGGGCGGTACAGTGAAACTGCGAATGGCTCATTAAATCAGTTATGGTTCCTTTGGTCACTCCTCTCCCGATCCTTGGATAACTGTAATTCTAGAGCTAATACATGCCGCCGAGCGCCGACCTCCGGGGACGCGTGCATTTATCAGTCCAAAACCAACCCGGGCCTGCCCAGCAGCTTTGGTGACTCTAGAAAACCTTGAGCCGATCGCATGCCCCCGTGGCAGCGACGACCCATTCGAATGTCTGCCCTATCAACTTTCGATGGTACTGTCTGTGCCTACCATGGTGACCACGGGTGACGGGGAATCAGGGTTCGATTCCAGAGAGGGAGCCTGAGAAACGGCTACCACATCCAAGGAAAGCAGCAGGCGTGCAAATTACCCACTCCCGACCCGGGGAGGTAGTGACGAAAACTAACAATACAGGACTCTTTCGAGGCCCTGTAATTGGAATGAGCGCACTTTAAATCCTTGAGCGAGGATCCATTGGAGGGCAAGTCTGGTGCCAGTAGCCGCAGTAATTCCAGCTCCAATAGCGTATCTTAAAGTTGCTGCAGTTAAAAAGCTCGTAGGTGGATCTTGGGATCGACCTGGCGGTCCGCTGTGAGGTGAGCCACCGCCTGTCCCAGCCCCTGCCTCTCGGCGCCCCCTCGATGCTCTTAGCTGAGTGTCCCGCAGGCCCTGAAGCATTTTCTTTGAGAAAATTAGAGTGTTCAAAGCAGGCCAGCCGCCGGCATACTGCAGGTAGGAATAATGGAATAGGACTCTGGTTCTGTTTTGTTGGTTTTCGGAAACGGGGCCACGATTAAGAGGGACAGCCGGGGGCATTGGTATTGTGCCGCTAGAGGGGAAATTCTTGGACCGGCGCAAGACAGCCTAGAGCGAAAGCATTTGCCAAGAATGTTTTCATTAATCAAGAACGAAAGTCAGAGGTTCAAAGACAATCAGATACCGTCGTAGTATGCCAACTGGCGATCCGGCGGCATTATTCCCATGACCCACCGGCAGCTCCTGGGAAACCCAAGTCTTTGGGTTCCAGGGGGCAGTATGGTTGCAAAGCTGAAACTTAAAGGAATTGACGGAAGGGCACCACCAGGAGTGGAGCCTACGGCTTAATTCGACTCCACATGGGAATCCTCACCTGGCCCGGACACGGACAGGATTGACAGATTGAGAGCTCTTTCTCGATTCCGTGGATGGTGGTGCATGGCCATTCTTAGTTGGTGGCGCAATTTGTCTGGTTAATTTCGATAAGGAACGAGACTCTGGCATGCTAACTAGTTACGCGACCCCCGAGTGGTCGGCGTCCAACTTCTTAGAGGGACAAGTGGCGTTCAGCCACCCGAGATTGAGCAATAACAGGTCTGTGATGCCCTTAGATGTCTGGGGCCGCACGCGCACTACACTGACTGGTTCAGCTTGTGCCTCCCCTCCACCGGCAGGCGCGGGTAACCCGTTGAAGCCCATTCGTGATGGGGATCAGGGATTGCAATTCTTCCCTGTGAACGAGGAATTCCCAGTAAGTGTGGGTCATAAGCTCGCGTTGATTAAGTCCCTGCCCTTTGTACACACCGCCCGTCGCTACTACCGATTGGATGGTTTAGTGAGGTCCTCGGATCGGCCCCGGCGGGGTCGGCCACGGCCCCGCCGGAGTGTCGAGAAGACGGTCGAACTTGACTATCTAGAGGAAGTAAAAGTTGTAACAAGGTTTCCGTAGGTGAACCTGCGGAAGGATCATTACCGGTGGGGCTTGGCGCCTGCCGCGTCATGCCGGGCCGTCCGTCCGGCTGCGTGCGCGAGGCGTCACTCGCACGCCCGCTCCGTTCGCACGCTCGGCCCCTGGCCGCCGGCCCTGGTCAGCACTGGGGGCCACACGCCCTTCCCCTTCGCCGAACGCCGCAGCCCCAAAGAGAGAGAGACCGGAGGCGCGCAGCATCTCCGGGCGCGGGGGGTCGGAATTGGGAGAGGGGGGAAAAGCCGCTCAGCACGGCGAAGCATGTTACGCGCACACGCCACGCGCACCCGCCAATGTGCGTGCGGGCGGGGCTCTCCCTGTGCTACCCCGCGCATCGCAGCTGGGCCTAGAAGCATGGCACACTCACCGCCGTCGTGGTGGCTTGCCCTTCTGTCCCCCACACCACCCCCCCCACCACGGCCTTGCGCCGGTCTGCCGCCGGTCCGTCCCTGCCGGAGAGCGGGAGCGCGGCCGCGGGCCCCCGAGCCTCATGCCGCCGCGGCCGGTGCTGCTGAACGCCGGTTGCCGGTGTGCTGCCTGCGGGCGCCCTGGCGCGGCCTGAGTTCTCCTGAGCTCGGCTCACCTTGGCATGCGCGCAAGAAAGCCACCTGGGTCCCGGGAGGGAGGGGTGCTTGGCACGGCCCCTCCCAGAGACGGGCCCGTCCCTTCCATCGCTGCTTCGCCCCTTGAGCGACGGCCAGCCGTCTGGCCGTGGCACCCGTCGGCGGCCGAGGTGGAAAGGGCGAGGGAGCCGGGTGGCGGGGGCGCCTTCGGGGCTTGGAGGAGGCGGCTCCTCCGGCCCTTCCCGCACCGGGGAGTGGGACCTTTGCCAGTCGGCAGAGTTCTCCACTCTCGGGTGGAGTGGCCCCCCTCTTGTGCGCGGCAGAGAAACTCCAAGGGCCGAGGCCTCCAGGCGTTCCGTGCCGCACTTCGTGGCGCGTGCGCGCGCCCGAGGTGTGCTCGTGGTCGGGCCCGCGTCTCCCACATTGGCGGGGCAGCCCAAGCCACGGCGGTCTTCTTGGACACGCAGTGCCGGGCTACTGAGGGAAACCACCGGCCCCGAGAAGGACGTGGCGGTGGTGGCGGCAGATGTTGGGCACGCCCCCGCCAGTGGACGCTCTCCTGAGGGCAGCAGCGGGGGAGGCAACCCGGCGGGGCCATGCAGGTCGTTCCCCTCGCCCCAGGGCCAAGGAACTAGCGCTCCGTGCCTCAGTGGTCCGCCCAGGTTTTTTCCCTTGGCATTGTCAAACGCTGCGGGTTTGCTGAAAGGGGCTGGTGGGACAGGGCGGCGGTTTAAAGACTCGGGCGGCTCGGTGCGGCCCGCTGTGGTGGCGGTGGTGCTGGCGGCAGCAGCGGCGTCCTGCCAGTGCCAGGAGGGAAGGCGGTCAGGGGTTCGGCGAGGGAAGCGTTTCCCTAGGCGGCCTCGATCCCTTCACTGTGGCCCATCAGGCATCGTCGTCATCGCAGTTGTCATCGTTGCTGTGCAGGGCCTTCGTCCCCCTAAATGCAGACTCAGGGAGCGCTCCGTTGCTCCCCGCTCCCAGAGCAAGCCGCTGCGGTGGAGCTCGTCCTCGCTGGGACCGTGCCGTGGATGCGGTGGTGCGGCAGCCTGGGGAGAGCGAGAGACGGTGTCGAAAGGCGCCGCTGAGGGCCGCAAGAGAAAGAGAGACGAGGGCGAGAAGGGGAGGCGAGGCATGGCCTCGCCCCCAGCGTCCCCCCGCACGGGCAGCTGTCTGTGGGTGGGAACCGCGGCGGTACCGTGCCATGATTCCGAGTGCGCACGTGTGGCTTGAGCGCCGGGGATGGTTGTTCCGACCCCATCCTCCCTTCGCCCGCCCCCTCCTCTTCTGTCGCGGTCTCGGGGTGCGCCGAGGGGCGCCATCGCTCCTCTCTTTCTCCCCGCCGAGGCCGTCGCGCGCGCCACCGCCCGGCCGGTCCTCCTGCGCGGGGCCATCTCTGCCCCACTCCCTTTTCAGTTCTCGTCTCCGGGATGGGGCTCTCCGTCTCCTCGGCGCTCACTCCTGCGCACGCGCGCTCTCTCTCTCCAGCTCCCTCCGGGAGCGCGGAGAGGAGGGGGGACTGGCGGCGTAGTGGGCGGGGTAGACACAGCGGCCATCGCCGGCAGTGCGATGCCCGTGGGGGCTAGGCCGCGACGAGTAGGAGGGCCGCTGCGGTGCACCTCAAAGCCTGGGGCATGGGCCCAGGTGGAGCCGCCGCAGGTGCAGATCTTGGTGGTAGAAGGAAATATTCAAACGAGAGCTTTGAAGGCCGAGGTGGAGCAGGGTTCCATGTGAACAGCAGTTGAACATGGGTCAGTCCGTCCTAAGCGATAGGCGAGCACTGTTCCGAAAGGGCGGGCGATGGCCTCCATTGCCCTCAGCAAAGGGAGTGGGGTTCAGATCCCCGAATCCAGAGTGGCAGAGACGGGCACCGCAAGGCGCCCAGTGCTGTGACGCAACCGATCCTGGAGAAGCCAGCAGGACCCCCGGGGAGAGTTCTCTTTTCTTTGTGAAGGGCTGGGCACCCTGGAAAGGGTTTGCCCTGAGAGAGGGGCCCATGCCTTGGAAAGCGTTGCAGTTCTGGCAGCATCCGGTGAGCTCTCGCTGGCCCGTGAAAATCTGGGTGAGAGGGTGTAAGTCTCGTGCCGGGCCGTACCCATATCCGCGGCAGGTCTCCAAGGTGAACAGCCTCTGGCATGTTGGAACAATGTAGGTAAGGGAAGTCGGCAAGCCAGATCTGTAACTTAGGGGTAAGGATTGGCTCTAAGGGCTAGGTTGGTCGGGCTGGGGCGCGAAGCAGGGCTGGGCATGTGCCGCAGCTGGACGAGGCACCACGTGTGGGTGAGTGTGCTCCGCGTGGCCCGCCCGGGCACCGGGGTGCGCGTGCGCACGCGGCGTCGACTCAGGACGCGTGCTGGGCCCTTCCCGTGGATCGCCCCAGCCGCAGCGGGCACCGCCCGCCCCCCCCTCCGCCCATCCTCTGCCTTGCTGCGGCCGGCGCCCCAGCAGCGGCCGCCGCCATCGTCGTTGTGCGCTGCCGCCCCGTCGGTTCCCACCAGCGGGGTTCCCACGGCGTGTGGCCAGCGTGTGCGCGGCTGGCGTCAGCTGAGCGGTTCGTGCGGGGGAGGATCCCCAGAGGGGGTCCCCAGGCTGGCGCCCCACCTCTGCCGGTGCCTAGCAGCCGGCTTAGAACTGGTGCGGACCAGGGGAATCCGACTGTTTAATTAAAACAAAGCATCGCGGAGGCCCGAGGTGGGTGTTGACACCATGTGATTTCTGCCCAGTGCTCTGAATGGCAAAGTGAAGAAATTCAATGAAGCGCGGGTAAACGGCGGGAGTAACTATGGCCCCACAGTCGGACAGGGGCGACGGGTTTGGAGGTGGGCTGACCACCCATTCCGTTCCCGATGTTGAATCTGGTCATGACTCGGCTATTCCAAATCCAAATCCGTTTCTTGGAGGAGGAAACTGGGGGCGGCCATTACACCTTACTAGGGTATCGGTGGGCACTCAGACCTCCTGAGATGATTTTGTAACATCTACAACCACCAAATTGACAGAAAATGAATTGGGCTTGCTGGTGAATTTCTCTTTAGAACTGTATAGGTCAGATCTGCAGGAGCATGTACAGGGGGTGGTTCATTTTTCTGTTAATGGGGGGGTGTTGAACGGGTTTCCTGAGGTGTTTGAACAGCCTACACCACAACTGAGTGAGGGGGACGACTTAAATCCTAGTCCCCCTAAGGACGATGATCAGAATGTACTTGAGAAGGGAGGCAGTGGGAAGGGGGAAGAGGGTACACCAGAGGCATTGCCTCCAGTGCCTGAGGTCCGCAGTGAACAGGCACCGGATGACATCGTGAAGGTGACTGTTCCTGACAAAAATCCACCATGTCTGTGCTGTGGTACCCGGTTCAACTCGATGTTGGCCCTAATTGAACACCTTAAGGGGTCTCACGGGTCAAGCTTGGATCCTTTCCAACCCTATAAAAGAAGCATACTGTACCCCATTAGGGGAGAAAGAAGAAGAGCAGAGACCCTTCACGGACCTTCCCAAACAAAGCCATCTCTGTGGAACAGCCTGCGCCTTCTCCTTCTCCTCTCTCTCTGTCAGCTGCAGCCTCAAGCCCGGGGCACCACTACCTAGCAAGCAGAGCTGAAATCCTGAGAGCTTGCTAATCACTATAGAGCTGATAATCACCATGCTTGCTAGATGGCAGCCCCGCGGCGTTGGCATGAGCGAGCCAGCTTCGGGCACCCGGTCCCTACTCAGGGACTGAGCTCCTGAGTCCTATTGCTCTGCTTTATGATAAGGCCGATCAGAGGCTTCATTACCCATATTTAGACGCCAAAATTTAGATGCCTACATTTAGACGCCTACATTTAGATGCCTAAATTTAGATGCCTAAATTTAGATGCCTACATATAGATGCTTATATTTAGATGCTTAGATATAGATTTAGAAATGTGCATAGTTCTTTAGTTAGAGATATGTGGAAGTTTAGATGCATAGATTGAGCTGTGTAGGCCTAGGCTGCAGTTCTAGCTCTTTCACCCCTCGGCTGCCTTTTTCACCTCTTGCTTTTGCCCCGGTGCCCCCTGTGTCCCCTGTCCCTGTGCTGGGTCCCAGCTGGCGGCTGGGCCAGGTAGAGCAGCACTTCCAGCCCCGGCTGTCCCTGGAGCTGTGGGAGCTGCTGCTGGCCCCAGGCACTGTCCCCTGAGGAGCTGCTGAAGGACGGGGAGACAGAGGGGGCTGAGGGGCTCAGGGGGCGGTGGCGCTGAAAGGACGGTGACCCTGAGCTGCTGCTGGGGCTGAGGGCTGTGGGGCAGCCGAGGCCATGGTGGCACTGAGGTGACAGGCAAGGGGCACAGGCTGACGGGGTAGCGGCTCTAAGGGGACTGGATGGCTCAGAAGGGACTGAGGGGGGTGAGAGGACTGTGAGGGGCTGAAGAAACTGAAGGGGGCTGGGGCTTCACCGAGAGCATGGCGGGGCTGAGGGCATGGAGGGGCCAGCAGGGAGCACAGAGGGCTCGGAGACTGCAGCTCTGCCAGGCCTTGGAAGCAATTCCAGAGCCTCCACTTTTGCCACAGCTGCCAGGAAGACCTTGAGGGTGCGAAATACAAAGCTGTGTTTCGTGTCAGGTACAAACAGGCAACGTGTGTATTTGTGAGTGCGAAATGTGTGGACACTGACAATGGGAGAGCTGTGAATTCTAATAATAACTGAGGAAAATAAAGCATGGAAAAAGGCCTTTGAACCTATCTTTTGTTTGCAATTTACCCTGGTTGATTTAGGAGCATTGGAATTAAGGTGTTAAGGATGTTGCTTTTTGCTTGCAGTTAATCCATGAAGAGCTCTGCAATAATAACCTTTTGAAGTATAATTTTAGAATATTACTTGTATCCTTGAAACTATAGCTTTGGAATATATATAAAGGAAATATGCTTATCTCACGCCTTATGGAAGCAGAGAAAAACAGCTTGAGAAAGGAAGATGAACATCACCTCAAGGATTTATGGTTTTGACCAAGGGAAGCTGGACATCACTGTTATGAGATTTATAGTCTCTGCAATTAAAAGGTGGACCCACATCTGGGGAGCTGGACTCCACCAGATGGGATTCGTCTTTCTTCTTTTGGAAACTGGACCGCCACCATCTGGGATCCTCCTTTTGAGATACATCCTGAGAGAAACTAAAATCACTACAGTGTATAGAATTGTGATGTAATAATTTGGAATAAATATTTCTGATGAGTAAAAATTGGAAATAGAAACTGCTGAAAAAGCTGAGGAGTACCCCTATACATACCTGTAACCCTCAAGTATCGGTGTGCAGTTGGAGGGAACACTTCCCCCACTGTACCCAGTGCTGTATTGCTCATACTTTACCATATTAAATAATAAATTGATTGCTGCTTGAATATTGCCCTAGTCAAGCTGCTTATTCATAACACACCCAATTCCTCAGGGCTTCCCACTGCCCCGGCTCCTCAGGGGCCTCCCGTTGTTCTGCCAATTGACTGAGGCGATATAAAAGACACATCACTGGAAATAATGTTCTTCTTTTACTGGGAATATGAAGGACCCACAGAGTAAGATGATACATTCAATGAAACTGTGCCCTTAGTTTTAGTGACGAGCAAAAACAAGCAAGGTGGTGCACCTAAATCAGTACTATAATGTTATAAATGAGAAGCTTGACTAGGCCAATATTCAAGCAGCAATCAATATATTAATTATTTTGGTAAAGTATGAGCAGTACAGCGCTGGGTACAGTGAGGGAAGCTTTCCCTCCAGCCTCACACCGTTTTTTGAGGCTTACAGGTATTTATAGGGGCACTCATAAGCTTTCTCAGCAGTTTCTTTTCCCAATTTTTACTCATCAGCAGTTTCTCTTCCCAGTTTTTCCATCACAATTCTATACACTATTGTGATTTAGTTTTTCTCAGGATGTATCCCAGAAAAGGAGTATCCCAGGTGGTGGGGGGGTCCAACTTCCGAACGAAGAAAGAAGTCTCCCAGCTGGTGGGGTCCAGATTCCAGACATGGCTTTACCTTTTGACTGTAAGGACTATAAATCTCATAACAGTGATGTGCAGCTCCCCTTGGTTGAAACTATTAGACCTTGCGTTAATGTTCATATTCCTTTCTCAAGCTGCTTTTCATGTTTTGTCAAGGCATGAGATAAGCATGTTTCCTTTTTATATATTCTAAAGCTATAGTTTCAAAGATCCTTTCTACAAGAAATATTCTAAAATTATACTTCAAAAGGTTATTACTGCAAAACTCTTTAAGGCTTAGCTCCAAGCAGAAAGTTCCTGTCAAAAAGCAACATCCTCAAAGCTTTAACTCAAATGCTGCTAAATCAACTTAAGATTTATAAAGGTTAATTGTGAACAAAGGATAGGTTCAAAGGCCTTCTTCCATGCTTTACTTTCCTCAGTTATTATTAGAATTCGACTTTATAAATGTCCCATGCTGGTTTTCCAAACATATCACAATCACAAATACACACGTTGCCTGTGTGTACCTGACAGGAAACACAACTTTGCATTTCACAAAAGGAGAGAAAGGAGAGCGATTGAGAAAGATGCATCACCAATTGCCTAAATTGTTTCTCATCTTGCAGATCTGCACTTGCTGGGCAGCCCCATTTTACACCAGAGACCTGGGGAACCAATCCCAATAATTGGGAAAATGCGAAGTCGTCCATCCACCCATAGATGAGGTCTCCAAATTTGCCCCAAAAGTGGCTCCAGCTTTTATAGGCCAAAAAGAGCAAGTCCAAGTGACTTGATAATATTTTTAGGCCAGAAAGCCCTGCTGCTGATGGCACACTTCACAATCAGCAGGGGACACAGCTAGGCCAAAGCCCAGACCTCTGCTGGGAGCCTTTCTCCTCAAACACCCTTCAAACAAGCCTCCATGCAAGTCAGTTGGGAAAGTTTCTTCACATGATCCATTGCTGGCACATAACTACACAGGGTTATGGGAAAGATTCTAAAGCAGCCGCTCTGGAGTCAAAGAGCCAGCAGCACTAAGAGTCCCTCTCATCTATTTGGAGCTAAATCACACTTTGGGCGACTTGAAGGAGTTTGGAAGGAGCTAGAGAGCGGACCGCTGATTTTTTTAGATGATGCCATTGCTTTTTCTTCTCTTCTACAGAGACAGGAAGGGTGAGTTTGGCTCACATCTCCAGCGCACGGCTCACAGGGCCGCAAGACTTGTAGTTCCAAGAGCTTTGAAGGATTTCTTGGCCAAGAAGACACGGCCAACAAGGATATTTCTGTTTTGGACCCAATCCTTCAAGATTTCCTCTTAGGGACTCATGCTCTCGGGGTCTCTAGCTGCTCAGAGTGAGCCCGAGATAAGTTAGAAAGTCTCTTTTCCCAGCCCGGCGGTGGAAGAAGGAGTCAGAGCTCTTCATTTCTCGGTCTCAAGGTTGTTCGTTGTATCTTATCTATAAAATTCTTTCTCCTGTCCTGCCGAGGTCCACTCAGCAAGACAGTCTAAGGCACTCTGCCTCCGCCGGGGCGGTGTTATCTTCTTCTACTAAAAACAACTCCCTGTACAATATTTACAATGACTTTCCAATACCTATCATCTACGTTAGACAGTGAGCTTCTACTCTAAACCAATCGAAAAGTGCCAACATCACAGCAGAAGATGGAGGCCAAGAAGAAGAAAAAGGAGAAAGGCTGGACATGCCCAGATTCCTCCATCTTGCCCCCTGAAGCCCCATTCTAAAAACCCCCCAAATCTATTTTTCCACTCTGTGCTAAATTCACTATCATTCTACTTAAACTTTTGTGGCTTGCCATTCTTCATACAAGGTTGGGAATTGTTTTTTCCAAGGGCTAAATCAAAGGCACAGGGGTCTTGGGCTCTGTGCCAAGGTCTCTGAGCCCTCTGACAGGGTCTCGAGTCCTGCAGGGCACCCAGAGGAATTTCCTGGGTTCCCACATCATGCTACAGTGGAAGCTTCCTTAGACAATCATGCCATGACACAACAAACCTACAGCACTGCATCCTAAATTTCTCGTTTACCATTGGAGCTAAGATTTTTCCTAGATCTTGAACTCTAAAACTCGAAACTTTCCTCCACTTCAACTTTCCTCCCCGTGTCTCTGCTAGAAACTAGAAATCCGCATTCTCGCTTCTAGCACCTGAGTTTGGAAGCCCTTTCCAAGGTCTCAGCTCAAATGCTGTGTTTAATTCTAAGCTTTGCTGACAAGACCAAAAGTCTGAGATTTCCCTGCATTTGGGTTTCCAACAACACTGATGCTCTTAGTTGCAGAGTGCCCGGGATCGGTCTTGCAAGTCAACTCTGGCAGGAAGTATGGCCTGTGCGCAATTCTGACAGAGAATGGAGATTGACTGTGGACTATCGTGCCTTGAATGAAGCGACTCCACCGCTGAGCGCGGCTGGGCCGGACATGCTGGAACTCCAGTACGAGCTGGAGTCCAAGGCAGCAAAGTGGTACGCCACTGTTGGCATTGCTAACGCGTTTCTCTCCATTCCTCTGGCAGCAGAATGCAGGCCTCAGTTTGCTTTCACCTGGAGGGGCGTGCAGTACACCTGGAACCGACTGCCCCAGGGGTGGAAGCACAGCCCCACCATGTGCATGGACCGATCCAGGCTGCACTGGAAAAGGGTGAGGCTCCAGAACACCTGCAGGACATGGATGACATCATAGTGTGAGGGAACACAGCAATGGAAGTATTTGAGAAAGGAGAGAGGATCATCCAGTTCTGCTGGAATCTGATTTCGCCATTAGGAAGAACAAAGTCAAGGGACCTCCCCGAGAGATCCAGTGCCTGGAAGTAAAGGGGCAAGATGGACAGTGTCAGATTCCCACTGAGGTCATCAACAAGAACACCGTGATGTCTCCACCAACCAGCAGGAAGGAAACACAAGGTTTCCTAGGCACCACAGGGTTTTGGAGAATCCACATTCCCAAGTACAGCCAGTATGTGAGCCCTTTCTACCTGGTCATCGGTAGAAAAGGACGATGTCCAGTGGTGCCCTGAGCAGCAACAAGCCTTTGCCCAGATCAAGCAGGAGATCACTCATGCAGTGGCCCTTGGCCCAGTCAGGACAGGAGCAGAGGTGAAGAACGTGCTCTACTCTGCAGCTGGGTACAATGGCTCGTCCTGGAGTCTTTGGCAGAAGGTGTCTGGGGAGACTTGAGGCCAGCCACTGGGATTCTGGAGCTGAAGGTACAGAGGGTCCAAAGCCCACTCCACTCCCACAGAGAAGGAAATCTTGGCCACCTATGAAGGAGTCCAGGCTGCCTCAGAGGTAATAGGCACGGAAGCACAACTCCTCCTGGCAGCCCGACTTCCGGTGCTGGGGTGGATGTTCAAAGCAAAGGCTCCCTCTACGCACCATGCCTCCAGTGCTACATGGAGCAAGTGGATTGCTGTTATCACACAGCGTGCCCGTACTGGAAACCTGAATGGCCCTGGGATTCTGGAAATAATTACAAACTGGCCGGAAGGTGAGAACCTTGGTTTTGCTGATGATGGGGAACAAGAAGTGACACGAGCTGAAGAAGCTCCACCATACAACCAACTGCCAGCAGAAGATACACGATACACTCTTCACTGATGGTTCTTGCCGCATTGTGGGAATGAAACGAAAGTGGAAAGCAGCCATATGGAGCCCCACAGGACAGGTCGCAGAGGCCACTGAAGGAGAAGGTGGATCAAGCCACTTGCTGAATTCAAAGCTGTTCAACTGGCCCTGGACATTGCTGAGAGAGAGAAGCTGCCAAAGCTCTAGCTCTACACTGATTCATGGATGGTAGCCAATGCTCTGTGGGGATGGCTAGAGAGGATGAAAGAGGCTAACTGGCAGCATAGAGGAAAACCAATCTGGGCTGCTGATGAGTGGAAAGACATTGCTACCAGGGTAGAGAAGCTACCTGTGAAAGTCTGCCATGTAGATGCCCATGTCCCCAAGATTCGGGCTAATAAAGAACACCAAAACAATGAGCAGGTAGACCAGACTGCAAGGATAGAGGTGTCAAAGATAGACTTAGATTGGCAACATAAAGGAGAGTTGTTCCTAGCTCGATGGGCCCATGATGCCTCAGGCCATCAGGGCAGAGATGCCACCTGTAAGTGGGCATGAGCCCCAGGGGTGGATTTAACCATGGACAGTATTTCTCAGGTTATCCATGACTGTGAGACGTGTGCTGCCATCAAGCAGGCCCAGCGGGTGAAGCCCCTGTGGTATGGTGGGCAGTGGTCCAAGTGCAAGTATGGGGAGGCCTGGCAGATTGACTGCATCCCACTGCTCCAGACACGCCAGGGCAAGCGCTATGTGCTCAGAGTGGTGGAAGCCACCACTGGATGGTTGGAAACCCAGCCTGTGCCTCATGCTACGGCCCGGAATACCATGCTGGGCCTTGAAAAGCAAGTCCTGTATTATGTATAATGTCTGTGTTTGTAGAGTTAGAATTTAAATTAGTTTTAGTAGTAAGCAGACGATATGGGGATAAGGGGTGGAATGTCCTGGGTTGACTATATGATGCTTTTATCCCCAATCGATTGTACCAAGGGATGCACTGAATTTTGTGTGCAAAAATGCGGTGCTTGAAAGAGAGGATGGGTGTCTGCATGCTGAGGGCAGCACTTGTATTTTTGAAATGAGCCCAGTTACCCATGCACTATCACAGGTGTGTTATGTGGGAAGGGGCTGTGCCAGTGTGAGATCTGCTTGCACAACTAGTACAATTGAGTCTTTTAATTAAACTACTAATGGTACTAACTTCTCTATTTGTAATTTCACAAGCAAAAGTGGATGCGACTTCAGCTGCACCACGCAAGAACTTCTCTACAGATGCTGCAGAATGCACATGATGGGTATCAGCAAGCGCCCAAATTCCAAACTGGAGAGGACACTAACATTCTAAAGCAAATGCCATACCAGCCTAATATAGAATGGCTAGTGGCAGGAGTCAAAAATGCATCTCACAGAGCCTGATGGACACTCAAATCCGGTATCAAAGTTGTTACCAAAATCATCACCAAAATAGAGAAAGAAAGAGAACATCATGAGTCAGATGGCTTCTTGTGATGGACAAATCTGGAACCACCAACACCTCCTCAGATTTTTAGCTTCCTCAGCAAACCAGTTCTAATTTTAAAAAAATTAACCCTCCTCTTAACCATATAAACCTATGGATGCGGTAGAAAATTAAAACAGCAGCAGAACAGTACATATGTTCTGTGGACTGTCCAGAGGATCTTGCAAAAGAATTTGCATCAGGATAAAGAGAAGGGGAGAATGAAACAAGGCCTTTGTTTGACATAAGCACAAGCAATTCCCATAAGTAAACAAGTACTTAGCACAGACCTACATAGGCACTTAGCACCAGTTAGCATAAGAAAAACCTGGCGGGCCTAACTTGACAGGAGAGGGACTTGACAAAAAGCTTTAAACACATTCTACCAGAAGAACTAAGGGCAAGTGTAAAATGAGCCCTGTACAGGGAAGCCATGAGGAAGAAGTGCTGCTTTAGGGCATGGAGGCTGCTCCTGGCCATTGCCTGGACATTAGCTTCAAGTACAGGAATCTGACAGAATGTATTTCTAACCCCCTGCCTATGGAATCACCTCAGCAGAGTCAAGATGGATGGTATTTTTGAGATACATTTCTGACATCATCCCACTGAAATTTACATGTGGCAGAGCAGCATTTTAGCAGGGTGCAGACCCCTGCCCTCCTGCCAGCTCAATAAAAGGGCTTTTGGTGGACAATGCATTTGTCTGCGGATTTCTTTGAATGAGGGAGGCCCCTCAGGACTGCTGTTGGCCATCCCCTGTGTGTGGCCATCCCCTGTGTGGATCTGCAAAAGCTTCAAATCAGCTGCCTCAGCTTCCAGGGCCTCTCTTGGCCAGCATCCTGACATGGGTGCAGGGCTGCTGCCAGGCACTGCTGGGACCCAGCGGGACAGGACCGGCTGTCTCATGTCCACGGAGCAGCCCTGACACAGCCAGGGCCATCCCGAAAGCAGACAAACGCTCCCGGCTCAGCAGAGAGGAGCAAGGAGCACTGGGCTGCGCTCAGGGTATCTCAGCATGGGGCTCCAGTGGGAAGGGCAGGCAGGCCTCCCACATTCAGGGCATCTCCTGCATCAAAAGGACAGGCATTTTGTCCTTTTCATCCCTCCACCCCAGAACCAGGCCTGACATCTCCTCCTCTGGAGTGGAGTTTTCCAGTTACAAGGTCATCTCACGCTTGGCCAGTGCGTGAGATGAGGCTGCAGTGACCTGTGATACTACCTCCATGCCAACCACAGCTCCATTGTGCATCGTTCCTCTTTCACAGGTTCACTTCCCATTGATTGACCAGTCCATTGTTTCCCTGAAGGGTCAAATTCCCACCAGTTAAACCATAAGGTTTCCTTCATTCTCTGCTCTGCATTCTCCTGTTGATGAGCACAAGAGGGGACCAAATATGGCAGGGCCTTAGACATGACTTTGGTCCCTGACACACACAGGCGCCTTGTCCCACTGCTGGCCTTCAGTGTGCTCAGCAAGATGTGGAACTGCACAGTGCTGTGGAACTGCACCTTCAGCACAGGGACCTTTCCAGCCTGACCTGCCCCCATTCCTCTGGGTCTGTGCACAAAACACAGCGTGGCAGAGAACGGCAGCAGGGGCCTGTGTGTCCCAGGGCCCCAGATTTGCTTCAGCTCCACAGGGATGCAGGCAAAGTGAAGAAGCCAAACTGTTTATTAATGAAAAGCAAAAAAAGGGATGATATGGGAGGGGAAAAGGGAATGGGCAGGTAGGGTCTGAGGGCTTGAGAAATGGAGCTATCAAAAGGAAGAGTGGAAGGAAAACATAGGAATAGGCATGGTCTGAGGGCTGGTGAGATGACGCTGTCAAAAGAGAGAGAGGGTGGAGGAGCAAAAGTGGATGGACAGTGTCTGAGGGCTGGAGGGAGGGAGCTATCTACAGGCAGGGAGAGGGCTGAAGCCACGCAATCTTCCCACAGGCTCAGCCGTACCAATCCTCAACTATGTCTAGAGCTCCAGGGGCAATGGGAGATGCTGTCCTCTTCAGTGTCTCCTGGTGCTGTTCTTGGGACACTGGCTCACTGGATCCAGAAAAGGACCCTATTTCTTTAGGTCTTAGGCCTACTTTAGCATGACTTTCAAAGTTAGAGCAGGATGGGCTGGCATTGTTCTTTGGGGATTCTAGGCCTGGAACAGAGAGAAAGAGAGCCATGGTCAGAGCCTGGATCTGCAGTGACCTGAGGAAAGCATCCAGCCAGGGCCACCCCACCCAACTCTTGCCATGGCCGAGAGAGCAAGAGAGAGGTGTTGCCAACAGGATCAGCAGCAAGCTGCGGGCCAGGAATTCCGCCCGTGTCCCTGAAATCTCTGTGTGCTCTTCCTACGCCACCTCTTGTCAACACATGGAAGGAAGCCCACTGCAGCCGGGACAGAGTTTGCAGCTCCCTGCTCAGGCATTGCAGCTCGCTGGCCCAGGCCGCTGCCCTCACTCACCCTGACTGTGATCCTGGAGCTCTTGCTGCTGCTCCCTCATCCTGGGAAACCCGGCCATCTCTGAGAACAAAGAATTCATCTTGGCCCTAGCGGCACAGCTCCCTGCCGGCAGCGCTGCCAGGGCTGTGGCCACACGGGCTGCTGGCCCGGCAGGGCTCAGCCCGGCCCTTGCCGCACGCTGCCGCCCCAGGGCACGGCTGCCAGAGGGCGGCAGCAGCAATGCCCAGGCCAGGCGGGGCTCCATGGTGCCGGGCTCGGCTGGCGCTGCCGGGGCAGCAGGCGGGGCTGGGGCCAAGCTGCGGCGGGCCGGGCCGGGGAGGGAGCCCGGGTTCGTGGCTCACCCATGAACCTGATGGCCGCCTCTCGCAGGGGCTCCTGTGGGCTCCGCAGGTAGCGCAGGGCCCGGCGCAGGTGCTCGGCCGCTCTGCTCCTGTGCTCTGCCAGCTGCAGAGAGCGGCAGGAGGGAAGGGTTGGCGCGGGCTCAGCCCCTGGGCCGGACGCTGCCTGCGCCCAGCCCCGGCCTCCCCTGGCCGCACAGCCCTGAGGCGCGGCCAGCAGCCGCTGGCCAAGGGCTCCCGAGGGCAGGGGGCAGAGGGCCGGCTGCTGCCCGGGGAGCCACGGTGACGGCCCGCAGCCCCGCCGGGCCGGGGCTCCATGGGCACCCGGCTCGGGCCCACGGGAGCCTGGAGAAGAGCCCCCGCGGCCTCTGGCTGCAGCAGCGGCAGGGGCACAGCTGCCCGGCCCCGCACACTGAGCGCCGCCCTCAGGGGCCTTCTCCAGGCTGAGCCTGGGCCTTCCAGGCCCTCCTTACCAGGCACTCATCGACCCTCAAGGGTGGCTGCTTCTTCAACAGCTGTACGAGCTTCCTCCTCTTCAGGAACTCAGCCACACGAATCAGTGTTTCCCGAGAGGCCTGGAGAGCAGCAGAGACCCAGAGATGGCCCCACAGCCCAGGGCCCAGGACCCACATCCCTGTGCCAAGGCCTGGAGGAGGCTGGAGCCTGCAAGGCACCAGGGCAGGAGGCAGCCAAGCCCCCTCCCAGAGATCCACCAGCATCACAGGAAATCTCACCTTTGCCACGTCCCAGTTCTTATCATGACAGTAAATTAAAAGTTCATACAGGCTCTTGCTCACAATTGTCCTCAGGGGCTTTTTTCCCTCATCCACTACCAATTCTATCACCTTGCTGAAGAGTTGAATGGAGAGCACCTGCACATGGCTGTTGTCCTAGAGGAAACAAAAGACCTACATCAATTGCTCCAGTCCCAGCTGGGCAAAGGCCTGAAAATCCAGAGGGCACAAAGTTTCTGGGAAACACCTGATGCCTGTGGCTCAGGATGCAGAACCTTACATGGTCAAAGAGCAGCAGTAGTGCCTCAGCCAGCTTTGGGGCAGTGGTGCTGGATACCAGGATGCCTTTGTGCTGGAGCACATTCATGAACACAGAGAGGGTCATGCTGACCACCTCTCCTTCTGCATCATCCAGCAGCTCCAGAAGGCTTGGAGACAGACAGCACATTCTCCTGGCCTGTGTGGAACACAAGGCTGTGCTGGGAAGCCAGGGACGGCTGCACCGCCAACACCAGCCTGGCACTGCAAGGCCACCCTGCAGCTGCAGGGCCCACAGGCCAAAGGCCTGACCCAAAGCACTGGGGGAGGTGAGGCAGGAGAGCTGGGAGCAGCTGCCTCAGCTCCTGAAACCGTGCCAGCCCAAGGGGCTGCTTTCCCCAGTGCAGCTTCAGCCATGGCCCCCTTCTCACCATCAAGAGATCCTTGCTGACCACCATGAGGCCTCTGAGTGCCAGGCGATGCCTCTCCCTGCACTTGCTGTGCAGGAACCTCAACAAGACCTTCAGGACACTGCCACCACATTTCCTCAAGTCCAGGCACTCGAGGACCTGCAAGGCACAGGGCAGTGACAGGGAGCCAGCCAGCAGGAGCCCGGAGCCGCACAGAGCTGGGCCCAGGCAGCAGCAGCAGCAGCAGCACAGGGCACGGGCACCGTCCTGGCAGCTGTGGCTGTGAGAGGGCAGAGAGCTGGGAGGCAGGGCTGGCCTTGAGGCTCACCTCCACAAAGAATGCCAGGAAGGGCAGATCCCGGTATGGGTCCTGCCTGCTGAGCTGCCTGAGCAAGTGGAGTGCGATGCGAGAACACAAAGGGACCAAGGTACGGCGCATCTCCCTGGCAGGGGGAAAAAGGCACCAAGACCCTGAGGTGGGGAAGCAAACCTTTCCCAGGACTGACTCAGAGAGGTCTGGTTTTTCCCCAGCATCCCTGGAGGGCATGTGGGTGCTCTGGCAGGCGGCCACTTCTGGACACCCTCCCCTCCCAGCCTTTTCCAGTCTCCTTGGCCGTCCCTCAGTGACGAGGCTCTCTGGCCCATGACCACAGGGACTGAGTGGGGCACAGGGCACAAATGCCGGGGGCAATGGGGACAAGGGGGTCTCACCTGGCCAGCAGACCCATGGCATAGTGCTGGGTGTGAGCACACAGCAGCGTGTCCCAGCCACACTTGCGCTCCATAGACATCACCTCATTGTCACAGCGCAGTCGGCAGAGCAGAGCCTTCATGGCCTGCACTGCAAACCTGTGTGCAGAGCAAAGCCCAGGTCACACTGGGAGCACTGGCCCTGGCCACAAGGGCATGGGAAGGCCAGGAGGACTGGGACCTGTTGGAATTGCTGGGAAGGCGGTGTTCCTCCTGGCATGCTCTCCAGAAATTTCCAGCTTCCACTGGTGGCATCTGCTGTGTGGCGATGACAACATGGAAGAGCAGTGCCACAAACAGGCGGGAGGAATAAAGGATCATGGCCTCGTGGCACTTGGGCACCTGGAGAATCACCCAGAGTGCCAGAGTTGCCTGCAAAAGAAGCAGCCCAAGACAGCGCTCAGTGCCGAGGTGTCCATGGGGCAGGGCCCAAGGGCAGATGCAGGAGGAGCAGTGGGCCTGGTGCCCCCTGAGCCTGCCCCTTGCCCAGGGTTCAGCCCAGCGCCTGAGGCATAGAGAGGATGGAGAGCTGCTAGGGAGGTGACCGAGGGGTAAGCAGAGGCCAAATCCAGAAACTCACAGCCAGGGCAAAAACGTCCCTGTCGTCCCCATCAGAGGTGCGTGTGCTGTGCAGTGGCCAATCCTCCATCACGCAGAGCAGTGTTGGCAGCACTTTCTCCACTGCTGGTCCCGATGACCCTATGGTTCTCCACATCATTGCAGCAGCTCTGTGGGATCAGAGCTCTGTGTCAGGGGCATCTCAGTCCCAGTACCATGCCCTGTGCAGCTGTGGGGGCCCAGGTGACAGCGCCCCGGTGCCCAGAGGGGCAGGGAGGGAGCATTGGCAGCAGGCTCGGGAAACAGAGGGGCCCCAGGGTCCTGGACCTCTCTGCCTGTCTGGCAGAGCCCATAGCACAGGCTGTGCAGGGCCATGGGCCCCAAAGGCTGGTGAGCCCTGAGCTGTGCAGGCACGTGGGCCCCGTACCTGTCACACGTTGGGGCACAGCGCAGCAGGGTCAGCACCACGTCAGCAGGGTGTTCTTCAGCCAGCCTCACAATGTCACTTTGCAGCCTGGCATCCACAGTGACATGGGACACCAGCCTCTGGTGGATGCTCCTTACAATGGCTGGCACCTGGAGGAGCCATGGGGGTGATTTTGAGTGCTGTCCAAGGCAGCAACTTGCCCAGCTTCCCCCAAGAAGGGCTTCCCTTCCAGTCACACGGTGCTGGCCTCAAAGGCTGAGGGTGCCCAGTGACCATGACTTGAGGGGATACACGGTCCTGGCAGGCCTCCAGGTCTGGCCTTGGGCTGCTTACCTGCTGCTGAGGAGAAATAGCACTCTCGTTGAAAGAATCCTCAGTGGGAGCATGAATCCCAGTGGGAGCTGGCCTGGTGCCAGTGTTTGTGATGCCCTGAGTCATTCTGGTTTCAGTGTTTCTGATGGCCATGTTCCCAGTCATTGCAATGTGAACAGCCTTCACCCTTTGAGAATTCATTGCATTAATTCCTGAGTGTGCTGTCCATTCTGGGCCGACATGAGGCTCTGCCTGGAACTGGGTCGGCCTGGAGTCAGGCTGGGCTGGGCCCTCAGCTGCTGAGGTGCCGGTCTCTCTGCGCTGAATGCGCAGGAATTTCCGTAACCTCTGCAGGAGAACAAAGGACAGGGAAGGCAGGGACGTTGCATGGCAAGCTCCAAGCATGGTGCTTGGCTGAGCAGGGACAGCAGGCCCAGCCCAGGTGGGGGTGGCTGCAGGTACCTTCAGGGTTTGGCGGAAGCGGCCAGGGCCAGTTTCCTGCTCTTGTGTGTGCTCCAGGGCTGCACCTGGCAAAGAGCGAGCACAGCCAGAGCTGAGGGGCTGCAGGAGAGGCCGGAGAACACAGCCCAGCCCTGAGCTGCCCAGGCAGGGAGAGCCCCGGGATGCCCCAGGGCATGGAGCACGGCCACTGCGGGGTGTCTGCCCGGCTCCTGTTCCATCCTGTCCATGAGCATGTCCCCAGGGGATGGGATGGGATGGGATGGGATGGGATGGGATAGGATGGGGCCAAGTTGGCTGTAGCCATCAGCCCTGTGGCCCAGCTCTGCTGCTCACCATCCTGCAGTGTCTGAAACTGTTCCGGTTTTTCAGGCTGTTGTGCTGGGGCAGCTCCAGACCTTTTCTTTTCTTTCCCCCTGAACACTTTGAACAGGCTGAGGAATCTGCCTGCCATGTCAGAGTCTGGCCTTGAGGGCACCTTACAGAGAGATGCCTGAGGAAAGCTCAAAGTCAACAAGTTGTGCAGTTGTGCCTTGAAGGCACCTGAGACAGGGAAGCGTCAGGAAGAGTGGTGGACTGCAAGTCCTGCACTCTGGGTTTGAGGGCTCCTGTCACAAGGACAGGAGGCTCCTCATAAACTGTTGTGGTCACCAGAACCCACGGTTTTGCCTCGAGGGCACCGGCTGCAGGGATGGGAGATGTCTCGGAAAAGATCCAAGTCACCAAGTCTCTCAGTCTGGCCTCACAGGCGCCTGCAAAAGAGATGTCTCGGGAAGGCCAGGGGCCACCAAGTCCGGCAGTCTGGCCACGAGGTCACCTGTAGGAACAACGACTCGGAAAGCTCTGGGTGGGACAGGAACGAGCGCGCTGTGCTGGGCCTCCTCACGGCACTGCTCTGTCCCGTCCTGTCCCGGCGCGTGCTCTGAGCATTGTGGCATGCTCTTGTCACCACCAGCTCCTTTGTCACCACGAGTCACAAAAGGCCCTTGGACACCGGGTTCCGTTCTGTGGCACGGTGACCATGCTGCAGCATGTCACAAAGGGCCCTTGCACACACTGCCGCCTGCCCTGGGGCCGCCCCCAGCCCAGCCAAAGTGGCCCAGGCTGGAAGGAATGCCTGGCCTCAGGTGTCTAAGGCAGCCCCACAGGATCTTTAGGAAGGGCTCAGAGCATCAGCAAACGCTGCCCTGCTCTGCGGGCTCAGAGCAGCAGAAGGAGCCCCCAGGGCTGCCGACGCAGCCACGCTGGGAAGGGCCCGGGGCCTTCCAGGGAAGCTGGCACGGCCTCCTTGGGACACGTCCCGGCCCGTGGCCATCCTAAACCCGCGGGTGTTACATGCACAAGGAATGTGTGGGCCCGGGCACGAATGCTGCTCTGAGCCCTGGGGCCCGGGCAGCGCTGACAGCAGCAGCTGTGGCAGAGTCCCCGCCCAAGCAGAGCTGCCACCCCCCGAGCCCTGGCAGCGCTGGTGCCCGTCTCCTGCCCCAGAGACCTGTGCCCCTGGGGGGCTTCTGTGCCACAGGGAGCCAAAGCCCACCTGCATTGGGGGCTGTGCTCCTTCCTACAGGGGCTGATGGGCAGAGCACCTGGAGAAACTGCTGGCAACACTTGGTCTCTGTCAGATGATGTTTCTCCTTCCTGAAATGTATTTTTTTCATGGAAGGCATTCGCAGTAGCACCACAACACCATCCATTTCTGAGTTTCCCAGGGCAATTAGATTGCAAAGTAACACTGTGATGTTTCCTTGTGCTTTTCTCACTCTCTTTCCTCCATTCTGGGAAAAATAGAATCTGCCCAATCTCTGATATTCTCGGCTTCGGTTGCTGCCTGTCTGGCTGTGGCAGCTCATGTCCAAACAAAACTGTGTCCCTGCTGGGCACAGCGATGGGTGGCCACAAATAGGGAGGTTCCCCAGTGAACAGGAAGACAGACACGTGGAAGTACAGAGGATAAGGATAACTCTGGGAGGAGAAGCTGTTCAGTGTCTCTGATTACGGTGCCCGCACCCTGAAGCAGCAGCCAGGAGAAGTGCTGTAAGCAGACAGGGGCAGTTTTGGGCACCACAATATAAAAAGATAGTAAGCTATTATCCAGAATGCAAAGGAGGACTGCAAGGATGGAGTGTGGTCTGGAGGGGAAGCCCTAGGTGCAGCTGAGGCCACTCTAGTCTGTTCAGCCTGGAGGAGAGTAAAGGGCGTCACTGTGGTCTCCAACATCCTCCTGAGGGGAATCAGAGGGGCTGCTGCAGCTCTGGTCACTGTTGGGAGCAGTGACAGCACTCGAGAAAAGGGCAGGGAGCTGGGACAGGGCAAGTTTCATTTCCATATCAGGAAAAGGTTTTTCACCCAGAGCACGGTCGGGCACTGGCACAGGTTCCCCATTGACTCAGCCCAGCGGATCCCGGGCCGGCTCTGGGGAAAACTCCGGCGCTGTGCCAGGAGTGGGGAATGGCCAAGGCATGGGCTCTGCCTGTGGCTGAACCTGATGAGCCACTGCTCAGTGGCTCAGGATCTAATAACTGCGGCATGGAGCAGGCAAAAGAGAAGGAGGAGGCTCCTCCATTGTGAGGTTCCACAGGCAAAGGTTTATCCCAAGGGAAGGATTCAGAAGCAAAGAGCCACCAGCACTTCTGTGCATGGCATTTTTTAGGGGTACAACTCAGGGGGTGGATACAAACCATTGACCAAGAAGGAATCTTCAGGGCAGGAGCGAGGGGATTACATCAGGGGCTTGGGACTAATTAGGACAGATGGGAGGAGAGGGTAGGTGCCATGGATGAGTGGGGTTTCCTGCAATAGGGGAATTCCAAAGGGGTGGTGCAGTCAGGGATTGGTCCAAGACAAAACCAACAGGGAAGGTTCAGGAATAAAGAGCTGGGTTACCTTGACAGGCAGGGAAGGAGCTGGAACAAAGAATGGGGAATGGCATGAGGGACAGCTTTGAGGGAGGGCAAAACCTAGGGGTAAACCAACTTGGGGAAAACAGGGGGTACATTAAAACAAACTATTATACAATAACTGATCAATAAACACAAACTGCAACACCCCAGGGAAATGGGCACAGCACCAAGCCCGTCTGAGGTTGAGAAGTCTTTGAACAATATCGAGCAGTCACTCAAGCTTTAAACACTACATCAAAAGTCAAGGGTTGGGAACTCTAGGTTTACATGTGTATATACTCCTGAGTTTTACTTTAGGCAGTGTTTTAAGAAACTTGTTTTATGTCCAATCATAGCCCAGTTCCTTGTAGATTGTGTGGAACGTGTAATCCTTTTGTTTTCATTGCTTGTTAGGACTATAAAAAAGAATATTGGTGCTGGGTGACTCAGAGAACCCAGTGTGTGAAGTGCAGTAATACAGGGCATAAAGAGAAGGAAAAGAGAAGAAGTAGTAATACATAGTGGTAAGTTTGGAAATTAAGATAGCATTAAGAATGAATAACACAAGAAGTAAAAATGTTATTAAAAAGAGTCCACTAGAATGTATTTTAGCACATTTATGAGAAAGCTTTGGGAGGAATCCTGGGGGGTAATTTTTCAAAGAAAGGTAATCTGATTAAATACTCTACCCCATGGTAGTAGCCTTGGTATCAGTTAGAAAGTGGTGAAAAGCGATCCCCTAATGGAACTTTAAATTATCATACATTGTGACAGTTGATGTTATTTTTATGAAAAGAAGAAAAAGGAGATCATGTGATATATGCAGACATGGTTTCTACCCTGGAGAATAAACCTGAGTGTCAGAAAGAATGTGGCTTTGATTTGGCCCCACAGGACCCTTTAGTCCTAACTTTGGAAAGAAATAACAGGCAGAAAATAAGGAGATGCTGTTCAGCATGTAGCATAGGGCAGAGATGTTTGAAATTGGCTAAAAAGCATGAGGAAGATTGTGTTCTAGGTGTCCAAGAGTTACAGCCGAGTTACCCCAGGCCAGCTTGGGTACACTCCCGCTCACCCAACCACTCCGCACCCTGAATGAAACCCAAATGGCAGTGAGGATGAGATGAATAATCCTGGGGAGGGGACAATTTCAGAGACCCCAGTGACAACCAACACAAGGAATAAAACCAGAAAAGCTTTGCCTTTAGTCACCCCTTTAAGGCAAGTAGTGGGTCCCCAAGGAGAAGCCATGTGGGTGAACTTCTGCTTTTCTACTAGTGACCTGAAGAGTTGGCAGGAAAATGTTAAAATTTCTAGAGAAAACCCCAGCAAAGTAGCAAAACGATTTGAGTTCATAGTCAAGAATCGAGACCCAGACTGAGGTGATGCTGATTTCATGCTGACAGAGCTAAGAAAACCAGCAAAAGAGTTGGTGATAAAGGTAGCCAGAGCCCATGTGCAGGGACAAATTGCTAGTGGAGCCTGACAAGGTACAGTGGACCAGCTGTTTCCTACTGTAAACCCTTTGTGGGACCCAAATGATGCAGGCAGCTGTGCAATGTTAGCCAGATACCAGGAACTAGTCAAATTTGAATTAAAAATGCCATTCCAGAAGCAATGAATTGGTCAGTAATATATAATGTTACACAGGGACAGCAGGAGTCACCCACTGACTTTGTGAACAGGCTCTGAGCAGCTGCACGGAAACGCACAGCCCTGGATCCCTGGTCGGATATGGGAAAGCAGCAGTTCCTTTCCCTGATGTTTGGGCAATCTAGCCCAGATGCCAGGCAGAAACTTCAGAAGCTGAAAGAGCCTGTAAAGAGAGACTTAAAGGCATTAATGAAAAAGCATAGAAGGTGTATGATAATAAAGACAGAGAAAAAGAAAAAAACTCCCTGCAGCCATGGTGGCAGCTCTGGATCAGCTCCAGGGAGAGGACATGGGCGTGGATGAAGCAGAGGCAGGGGCCAAAATTCCAGAGGCAGAGGAGGTTCAAACCAGCCACAGGCCAAGCTGGGGCCAAATCAATGTGCATATTGTAAGAAAGGACACTGGAAATGCCAGTGCCCAGAGTTAGCAGACACAGTACACAAAACTCTTGTAGCCACTCTAGATGATAAGAAATGACCAAGACTGGCAGATCTTACCCTAGCAGGCCCACTGGTTAAAATACAGCTGAAGAATGAGAAAGAAGTTGAATTTTTAGTAAATACTGGAGACACATTTTCACTCTTGAATCAAGCATTGATACCCAAAAGTGAAAACTGTCTTCAAGCAAGAGGAGCCACTGGCCAGCCAGAACAATGCATTCTTCTTAAACTGCTTAAATGTAAAATTGAGAAGAAAATGAGAATACATCAGTTTCTTGATTTACCAAACTCACCCAAATCTGCGCTAGGCAGGGATTTGCTGGAAAATTTAGAAGCGACACTTCACTTTAGAAAAAGAAAAATGAAATTTAAGGTACCTGAAGACAAATTGGTTTTAGCATTAGGACAGACAATTGACACAAGACCAACAAACAATAAGAACTCTTTAGAGCAAGTGTTGAATCAGGTGTACCCAAGAGTAGGGGATACCGATAGGCCAGGAAAATCAAAATGAGCAGACCCTGTAAAAATGGAGCTACAGACAAGAGTTAGGCCAGCAGTCAGAAAGCAATAGCCTTTAAGATTAGAAGATAGGAAAGGAATACAGGCAACAATCATTAAATTCCTGACATTAGGATTATTGGAAGAATGGGAGTCCAAATTTATTACTCCTAGATTGGCAATAAAGAAACCTAATGGAACTTAGAAACTAGTGCCAGATTTACAGGCAATTAATGATTTATGCCTGACTACCTTACTAGCTAAGCTTTGAGATGATTTAATTTGGTTTCCAGTGATAGATGTGAAAGATGCTTTCTTCTGCCTGCCACTTGCAGAAGTGAAAATATATTTGCTTTTGAATGGGAGAACCTAGCACAGGCAGGAAAAACCAACTTAGCTGGGCAGGATTACCTCAGGGGTACAAAAACATTCCCAGTTTTTGGGAGTCAGTCGGCTGAAGAATTAGAGCTATGGCAATCACGGCCTGGGGAAGGAACACTCCTACAGCATGCAGATGATTTGTTAATTGCTACTGACACTACTAAAGAATGTTTTGAGCGGGCAGTGAAGCTTTTGAATGTTCCTGGACTGAGTGGTTATCAAGTATCTGCACAGAAAGCCCGGCTGGAGCAGCAGCTGTGGCTGTGCCCCTCCGAGGGGGCGCTCGCAGTCCCCGGCTTGCCCTGGCACAGCAAGCGGCGGGGACACTCTCCCGCTCCTCGGGAGGCCGCGAGAGCGGCTGAGGCTTTCGCCTGCTGCGGACGAGACACCGAAGCCACGCTGGCAGGAGAAGGAGAGGGGACTCCAGCTGGGGGCAAAGTCCAGCTTTATTAGAGAGCTCCAAGGAGATCTGCAACCCAGGGCATCCAGAGAACTGGAGACAGAGAACTGGGCTGTGCAAGGTGTTATAAAGGGCAGAGTGAACAGGGGAGGGGATGGCCCATCTGCCAATGGAATTCCAGGAGGGCATGGGGAGCAGGGAAACAGACATGTAGGGGAACCGATGGGGATAAACCGGGGGAGGGGCCCCGGTGCCTGAGCCTATCACTCGACACCCTTGGGAGAAGTTTCTGGAGGGAAGGGATGGGCTGCGGAGTGACAGGCAGGACACAGGGGAGGGGTTGAGGGGATGACAAGGCAGTTTTTAGGGAACCAGGGAAGGAGGCAGTGAGATTGACATTAAAAAGAAGGGAGGAGGCAACAGGGGCAGAACTGTTATAAGTTGCAGTGAGGAACCAACCACCAACAAGTGAGTCCAAATTAAATGTAATTTATTAATTGATAGTGCAAGCGATAATAGGCAAATTACAGCACTGAGTGAAGCCAACAAAAGGCTTGCACCCACCTGGGAGCCCTGGGTGTAGCCGGGGAGTCACTGCTCCTCCTTCGGCCCACACCACTCTGCAGTTCAGTCCTCCTTTTTATCTGTTGTTGTTGGGTGTCCCTCCGGTGTTCTCTGCGTCTGTGCCGATAGTTGCTAGGGGGTCTTATTCTGCCTTCTGGTGGTCGTCTGGATGAAGGCTCCCATCCTCTTCCTCGAGGTCTTACAATAGCTTTGACCATATATAGGCATATAGCTACATATAGTTACACATTTGCTTAGTTAGCCTTTCAACATATTAGCTTCTGACAGTTTGCGGTTTAAGCCTTATGACATTTATTTTGCAATATATTAGCCCATTATATTCATCTTGCAACATATTAGCTGGTTACATCTATCCTTGTGGGTTTTTTTTTATTATTGGCTTTTCCCCCCTCTTATAGTCTTTTTAGCAACTTGATGAACAAACTAAGACATTAACTCATTACAATTCCCCCCTTTTTCTTTTACCTATTTTGTTCATCAAATCGTCTTAATGCAACTTGACTCAAGGTGGCTTCCTCTCCCAATTCTAGATTTTCTACCGGTTCATATTTGGTCTTGATTAAAATGAGATGGGCTACCTCTAACCTTCCTTTCACTATCTTAAGTATTGTATTAAATATGCAGGGTCCAAAAGTTAGCCCAAGAATTATCATAGTTGCTGGTCCTGCTATTGTAGAGAGTAGGGTGGTTAACCATGGGGATTGGTTGAACCAATACTCGAACCATCCTTGTTGGGCCTCTCTTTCTCTCTTCCTTTGTGCCAGCCTTTCCCTCAATTCAGCCATTGAGTCTCGGACCACTCCGGTATGGTCCACGTAAAAACAACACTCTTCTCTTAGAGCGACACATAGCCCTCCTTGCTGCATGAACAAGAGGTCTAACCCTCGTCTGTTCTGCAGGGTGACTTCTGAAAGTGAAGAGAGAGATTTTTCGAGGAAGGAAATTGATTTCTCTATTCTCTGTAGGTCCTCATCAATAGTCATCTGTAGTTGAGAGAGCCCTTGCTGTTGAGTTGCAAGGGCTGAGATACCTGTGGCTGCACCGGTAGCACCTAAACCGAGGAGCATTGCTATGGTTATTCCCGTTATTACCTCCCTTTTTTGGATTCAGTCTGGTTCTTCTAAGGGGTGATACATCTCCTCTTCCTTGTGGTACAGGACCTTTGGGACGATTAAAACTTGAATACAAAAGTCGTTAGCATTATCGAATCTAAGAAGGAGTATACAGGGCATTACCCCAGATGGCTGGCATACCCACATTCCTGATGTGGCCGGAATTGCCCATTTATAGTTCTTACTCTTAGGCATGATAAATTTGGTGCAGAAATTGCCCATCCGCCTTGCTGAGGCTGCATTACCGAAACATTTGCCTTGGCCTGTGACCTGACTTAGGGTAGTTCCTCTCCGGGGAGTGTCCCACCTGCACTGGTGTGGATTCTCTGTTGTTGAGTAGTTAAAGGGGTTATTAAGGGTGATACCTTCATAAAAGGGGGGCTTCACATCATAACATAGCCAGCATGATTTCCTAAGGTTTGGGTTAAATTGATTCAGTGATAAAAAGGTAGCATTTAATACACTAAGAAACGGATTGTAAAAAGCTGAAGTCTCTAAGGGATTATTAAAAGTAACGTTGTGACTAGTCGTGGCTCCCTTTTTGGGCCCACCTGCTGTAAGAATTGGATTGGGTCCAATTGGTCAGGGTATCGATGGTAAAAGTCGGACAATTTGTATGTTCACCCAAATATCGCGAAAGGTGCGACCAAATACCGACCATACTCTTCCCGTGGCCCAACTCTTATGGGTTGGTTGCAGAATTGTCATAGTATAACCCGTGCAAGTGTGCTTTCTCCCATCCCGGGGCGTATGTATCTGTTTGCTACTATCGAACAGTGGTTCGCGACAGCCACGGGGAGCATACTTGACTTGCAGGAACTTATCAGGTTGCTGTGGTTGCCATCTATTACTTGTTACAATAGTCTCACAACCCTAATATCTGCAGTACCTGTACCCAGGATAATTATAGTAACTTTTGCCTGGGTTAGAAGCAGGACACCAATAGGTTTGGTGCAGTGCTTGTTCTCCAAAACGAGGAAACCCCAGTCATAGGGGAAAAATGTCCTTTAATCTAAATTCAAAAGATGGGTCGGTTGGTGTAATAGTTTCTTTGATAACAATTTTGTCTGAAAGGTGGCGTAGAACCCACTTAAATGGCTGGTACGGGTAGTATTCTGTATCAGTCTGCCCTCTGCTGATTAATCTCGAAAATATGATCACATAGAGGTACCATTGCCACTTGGATCTCATTATTGTAAGATTCCTTGAGAGTTGCTGATCTGATTGATGATTGGCTGCTTTTTCTAAAAAAACCTGGGATATACGGGTTGTGGGAGCGTTCAAGTATCCAGTCCTGCAAACAAAACCCTTACAATAGATTTAAGTGAATCTCGTATCTGCTTGAATTAGATGTTCTCCTCCCCCCTCTATATTTCTAGTTACTTATTCCTATGTTCCCTATCGCAGACATCTTTCATGAAAAATCCTTTCTTAGGATTTTTCTTTGTGAGAAGCTGCAGTTTCATCAACCAAAAGTAAACAGTGGTTTACTGCTGCTGTGGAATGCAACAGGTAGACCTGGGATTGGTCTCCTGTGGATGTTTGGATTTCCTGACCACTCATGGCAGAGCTGGCTCTTGCTCTGTCTGAGACACAGATCTTTGTTATTCATTCTTGTCTATTCTTAGCTTAGCTAGCTTCTGAAGAAACCTTTTCCTTTCTATTTCTTTTTAGTATAGTCTTAATGTAACATATATCATAAAATAATAAATCAACCCTTCTGATCATGGAGTCAACATTCTCATCTCTTCTTCATCCTGAAAACCCTTGTGACCACAGTCACATGGAGTTGCTGGGACGTGGGAGCGCGACCGTCCCAGCGGCCGCAGCGCTGTCAGGCAGTGCCTGCACGCTGGGCGCGCTTCCGGTGGCTCTGGTCTCCCCAGAAGCGGGGAATCAGGCAGCCCCTGCCTCAGACCCAGTCAGAAACCCAACCAAGTGAGACCAGAGGCAGGGGCCCCTTCCTGTCCCTCTGGGGCACAGCTGCAAAACAGCCGCTGTGTCTTCCTGCACCTGTGTCTGGGCTGGGCTGAGCCCAGAGCCGGCCAGCTTGTGCTCTGCTGTGCCAAGAGCGTTCTGGGCAGGCATGCAAAAGTGCTGCGTGCACAGTGGGGAAGGGGCTGACGAGAGCCTCCTGCGGGAACAGGGCTCTGCTCCCTGGCTGGGAACAGCCTGGTTTTGCTGCCGTGAGCGCAGGCAGGAGTTCAGGCACTTGAACGGGCAGCGGACACCTATTGTTTCTAGGGGGCCTGGGGCTGCGCGCCACAAGGGACACGAGGAAACAGACTCGGGAGAAGGAAGGTGAGCTCGAGCTGTGCAGTGCCTGTGCTACAAGGTGCAGAAGTAATTCAGCCTTGCCAGGGTTTCCTAAGTGTGTGTTGGTGTTGGCCGTATATTGGGGAACATATTTGGGGAATGGAGACATTTGGGGAAATGCCTTTGGAAGAGAGGGGCTTGCTTCTCAAGCAAAGTGCTTCCCCAGGAGCCCCCAATGAGGTAGGTGCAGGCTGTCTTCCTTTGGCTCCATGCCCCCCTTTCGTCCTTGAGGCCCCTTGCACTTGGCAGAGGGACGTGGGAAGGGAGAAGGCTGTGAGGAGCAGCTTTGGCATCTGCCTGGGTCTGCAGAGACCAAGCCAAGCACCAGTGGTGGCAGGGTGTGTCCCGCCCCTTTCAGCACGGGAAAGAGAGGGATGATCTCTGTCCAGCCGAGAGCCCCAAATGCCTCTCAGAGAGCTGTGAATTCAAAGGCCTTTATGCACACATTGATGCCATCTTCCCTATCTGCTGTGTTTGAACTCTTGGCAAGAGGCGTTTGCCTCTTGCTTGCTGGAAGCTGCTCTTTTCCAGGGCCGGCACCGAGCTGGGCTGTGTGGGCACCGTGGAGAGTCCTTCCCTGAGCACTTGGCAGGTTGTGGTGTTTCCAGGGCTGTGTTAGACACTCGGGGCAATGGATTCCTTCCAAGCGGGGGCACCTAGGGTGGGGAGGGGGTGGCCCTGGGGCACGTGGCAGCATGTCCCTTTGTGACACGGTGCAGCGGGGTGACCGTGGAACCGAAAGGGACAGCGTGTCTGAGCAGCCCTTTGTGACACACGCTGACATAGGGGCTGGCACGGCGCAGCCACGCCACAGTGCTCGGTGCACGCAACGGGACAGGAGGTGACAGAGCGGTGCTGTGAGGTGTCCCCACACAGCCGGCTCGTTGGTTGCTGACCCGGAGCTCTTCCGAGGCGTTCCTCCTGTGGCTGGCCTCACAGCCAGACCTCGGGATTCGGTGACTTGGAGCTCTTCTGAGTCATCTCCCATCCCTGCGGCCGGTGCCCTCGTGGCCAGGCCGTGGGACTTGGTGACCTCCATCGTTCACCAGGAGTCTCCTGTCATTGTGACAGGAGACCTCAAGTGCAGGACTTGCTGTCCTGTAGCCTTCCTGAGGCTCCTCTGTTGCAGGTGCCCGCAAGGCACAACTGCAGCATTCGCTGACTCTGGCCTTGGCCAAGGCATTTGAAAGTGCCCTCGAGGTCAGAGAGCGGGATGGCAGGCAGAGTGCTCAGCCTGTTCAAGGGGCTGCGGGGCAAGAAAAGCAAAGGCCCTGCAGCTGCCCCAGCGCAGCAGCCTGCAGAGCCGGAGCAGTTGCAGCCGCTGCAGGACGGTGAGTGGCAGAGCCGGGCCGCAGGGCCGGTGCCTGCAGCCGGCCTGGCCCCATCCCATCCCATTCCATGCCATGCCATGCCATGCCATGCCATGCCATGCCATGCCATGCCATGCCATGCCATGCCATGCCATGCCATGCCATGCCATGCCATGCCATGCCATGCCATGCCATGCCATGCCATCCCATGCCATGCAATGCCATGCCATCCCATCCCATCCCATCCCATCCCATCCCATCCCATCCCATCCCATCCCATCCCATCCCATCCCATCCCATCCCTGTCCTGTCCTGTCCATGGATAGGACAGAAGCTGGGCTGGAGCACCTGGCAGCCGTGCTCCATCCCCCGGGGCATCCTGAGGCTCTCCCTGCCTGGGCGGTGCAGGGCTGGGCTGTGTTCTCTGGCCTCTCCCGCAGCCCCTCAGCTCTGGCTGCACTTGCTCTTTGCCAGATGCAGCCAAGGACCCGACAGAGGAACAGGAAGCCGCCCGTGGCCGCTTCGGCAGAACGGCGCAGGTACCTGCAGCCATCCCCACCTGGGCTGGGCCTGCTGGCACTGCTCAGCCAAGCAGCAGGCTTGGAGCGCTCCATGGATTCTCCCTCCCTTGCTGCCCTTCTCCTGCGGACCCTCTGTGAATTCATCACATGCCTTTGGCAGGAAGAGACCGCCGGTGCGGGCACGGGCATCTTGGAGAACCTTCCGTTCCTCGATGCCGAGACCGGTGCTGCCATGCTGGATTTGCTTGTGGAGAAGGGTGTCTCCAATCCAGCGCGAGTAAGCAGCCTGGGGCAAGGGCTCATTGGCCCCAGCAGTGGTGCGGCGCCTCCAGCCGGGTCTGCCGGCCTCCCTCGGCCTTTGAGGCCCGGCCCGATGCGTTTGGAAGGGAAGCACTTCTCAGGGGAAGTTGCTGCTCTGGCACCTCTGCCAGTCTGCCCGTGCCTTCTGCAGGTGCCCGCCATGGTGAGGTACATCCACCAGTGGCTCACGGCCAATGAGGCTGCTGGGCACAGGCTGGACAAGGCCCTTCTGGAGCTGACCGAGGAATACCCCAGTGACGTGCTGATCACCCTCTTGCGCTGGGCCCCATCGTGTGACAGGTGGGGCAGCCCCACGTGCCTTGAGGGCTTGGGCTTCACCGGCCCGTCACCCTGTAGAGCCTGTCCCTGCTGACTGCCAGACAGGCAGGGAGTTGCAGGATCCTCTGGCTCCTCTGTTTTCCAGTGCTGCTGTGGCAGCTCCTGAGCCTGGTGCCATGCTCCCTCCCTGCCCCTCGGGGCCCCTGTACCCACGTGGGCTGGCTGGCGGCTGCCGGCCAGGGGCAGTGGGCAGAGGCAGGGCTCAGGGCCAGCGCGGGCCCCTGCAGCTGCCCAGGCCACGGCGCTGTGGCCGAGACAGCCCTGACACAGAGCTCTGACCCCACAGAGCTGCCGCCACCATGTGGGCAACCATCATGTCCTCAAGCAGGACTGCGGAGCCGGCGCTGCAGCTACTCCTCGATGTGCTGAGCGCCTGGCCAGTGAGCAGCGTGTCCACCTCCAATGGGGACGACGCAGGAGTCTTTGCCCTGGCTGTGAGTTTCTGGAGCTGGCCTTTGCCAGCCCCTAGGCCAGCACTCCAGCAGCCAGCTCTCTGTCCTCCCGCCAGCTGCATCCTTCTGCCTCAGAGACCGCGCTGAATCCTGCCTTAGGGGCAGGCTTCAGGGGCACCAGGCCGGCTGTTTCCCCCCCTTGTCTCCCCCAGCCTCTCCCTCGCATGCTCGGGCCCTGCCACGTGCATGTCTTGGCCACTGAGCCTTGTCTCTGGCTCTTTTATTTCTTGCAGGCAACCGTGGCGCTGTGGAGAGTCTTCAATCTGGCCTGGCGCTCGCCTGTCGTGCTGGAGTATTTCCCCAGTCTCTTTCTGAGTCTGCTCTTCCAAGCCTACATCAGCATGCAGGAGATGCCAGAAGAGGTTGAGACCTTCTGGAAGGGATGCCAGGAGCAACACGGCCTCTCCGCCAAGCCCAACAGGTGCTCCATGCCAGTCCTCCCAGCCTCCCCATCCCTCCCATGCCCCCAGGGCAGGAGCCGGGGCTCCCAGCGTGACCTGGCCTTTGCTTTGCACACAGCTTTGCCCTGCAGACCCTGAAGGCCCTGCTCTGCCAAATGCGCTATGAGCACGCGGTGCTGTCCATGGAACGCAAGCGCGCCTGGGACACGCTGCTCTGTGCCGACACCCACCACTGCGCAGTGGGTCTGCTGGCCAGGTGAGACCTCGTTCTCCCCACCGCCCCTCTCCTTTGTGCCCGCAACGCCCCACACAGTCCCCGTGGTCATGGGCGGCAGGGCCTTGTCACCGAGGGAGGGATGAGCAGACTGGAAAAGGCAGGCACAGGAGGGTGCCCGGGAATGGCCGCCTCCCAAAGCGCCCCCGGGCTGCTCGGCAGGAGACCAGAGCTCTGCCAGTCAGCCCTGGGAGAGCTTTGCCCGCCCAGCCCAGGAGCAATGGTGCCTTTTTCTCCCTGCCAGGGAGATGCGCCATGTCTCCATCATCTGGTGTTGCGACATGGCATCCCGCCTCTTTGACCTGCTCAGCCAAGGCATTTCAGACTGGGAACTGCCCGCCCTGGCCTTCCTGGTGGAGGTGAGCCCCGTGGCCAACGCTGCCTGGCTGAGCTGCCTCCCAGCCCTCTGCCCTCTCGTAGCCGCAGCTGCCTGGGACGCTGCACCAAGCCCTTTGCTGCTGCCTTGGCTCGGCCCTGTGCCCTTCTGAGCTCCTGCCAGCTGGGCACCTCTGTGCCTGCTCTGTGCCTTTCAGGTCCTGGATTGCCTGGACTTGAGCCAATGTGGTGAAAAAGTCCTGGAGATCTTGACAAGGCACCTGCAGAGCGAGTCCAGGCAGATGCGTCGCGTGGCGCTGCGAGGCCTCGTGGGGCTCACCTCGATGGTGAGAAGGAGGCAGCAGCTGAAGCTGTGCTGCCAGCGTGGGGCTGGGGCAAGCAGCCCCTTGGGCTTAGCTGGGCTTTGGCAGCTGTGCCAGCTGCTCCCAGCTCTCCAGGGTCGCTGTTCAGCTGCCTGAGTGCTTCGGGACAGGCCTTCGGCCTCTGAGCCCTGCAGCAGCAGCAGTGTGGGGTTGCCCAGCTTTGTTTTGCACACAGGATCCAAGCATGTACAGCCTGACTGAAAGCCTTGGGAAGCTACTGTGGGATAGAGATGAAGACATCGTTGAGATGAGCCTCGTTGTGCTCAGCTTCCTGCCGCTGCAAAAAGACCGGGCAATAGCCAGCCCCATGGCCCTGCAGCTGGCTGAGGCGCTCTGGCACCTCTTTGACAATGTGAGGCTCTGTGCCCTCAGCCACGGGCACTCGGGTGGCGCCTTGGGCCTGGGCACAAGGGGGCCAGGAGCAGCTGATGGGGAGGGCTTTTGCTTCCTTTCCAACAGGACAAGAGCCTTGTGCGGCTGCTCTCCATTGGCCTCTTCCAAGACGTGATCACGCTGGTAGTGGCAAAGGGAGAAAAGGCCCTGAAGAAGCACGTGAGCCAGAGCCTGCTCCCACTCTTCTTCCAGTGCCACGATGAGAACGGGCGTGTGGCACAGGTGAGGCCTCCTGGGTGTCCCCATGGGAGGGGGCTCAGCTGTCTCCCCAGCCCCTGGCACCTGAGGGGCTCCAGCCTCCTCCTGGCCTTGGCACAGAGATGCGGGTCCTGTGCCCTGGGCTGCGGTGCCATCTCTGGGTCTCTGCTGCTCTGCAGGCCTCTCGGGAAACACTGCTTTCTGCAGTTAGGTTCCTGAAGAGGAAGGATCTCAAGCAGCTGCTGAAGACGGATCAGATGTGGAGATTTGCCGAGTGCTTGGTAAGGACAGGCTGCAATGCCCAGCCCGATGCCTGGAGAAGCCGCCTGCCCCGGCGCCTGCGGCTGCTGGCAGGGCCTCAGGGCTCCGTGGGCGGGGGGCGAGCAGTGCCGGCCGTAGGGGGCGCCCGGCCCAGGGGCAGGGTCCGCATCAACCCTTTCCCTCCGTGCCCTGCCGCTCTCTGCAGCTGGCAGAGGACAGGAGCCGAGCGGCCGAGCGCCTGCGCCAGGCCCTGCCGTACCTGCGGAGCGCACAGGAGCCCCTGCGAGAGGCGGCCGTCAGGTTCATGGGTGAGCCCCAAGCCCGGCTCCCGCCCCGCCCCGCCCCGCCGCAGCTCGGCCCCAGCCCCGCCTGCTGTCCCGGCAGCAGGATCCGGGCGCAGGCAAGTGCAGCCCCCGCTGGCCTGGGCATTGCTGCTGCCGCCCTCTGGCAGCCGTGCCCTGGGGCGGCAGCGTGCGCCAGGGGCCCGGGCTGAGCCCTGCTGGGCCAGCAGGGCGTGTGGCCTCAGGGCTGGCAGCGGCCGTTGCGGCAGCTGTGGCTCTGAAGGCAGGACACGCTCTGTGTTCGCCAGGGATGGCCGGGCGCTACCTGACAGGGCAGCAGCCGGAGTTCCGCATCATCTGCAGGGGTGAGTGAGGCCCGCGGGCTCCCGTCGGGGGCTGCCGCTGGCACCTGCGTTCCCTGGCCCGCCCGCCCACGGCTCCGCTCCCTGCGCGCCCCAAGGGCAGCGTGGCCACAGCACAGACACCTTGCAGGGGCCTGCGGGACATTCCTGGCCAGCAGCTGCCAGCTCGTCCTTCTTGTCTCCTGCTTCCTCCAGGCTGCCTCCTCCAGGCTGTGGCATGGACGAGCCTGGAGGCCCTCCCCAGCTGCACGCAGATCCAGCCTCTGACTGTGCCTCTGTTTCTCTCTCTGCAGCCCTTCAGGACATGACGGATGACTCCAGCCCAGCCATCTCATGCCTGGCGCTTCAAGCTCTGTACATCCTTTTAGCTGTACAGAGCGTTCCCTCCTCCCGACTGCAGAAGATGCGAGACCAACTGCGCCGCCTCTGGCAGTCGCGGCCTTTCCTGTGTGGCCGCGGCTGAGTGTCCTGCCGCGGCGCTGCGGAGAACTGATCCGGGAGGCTGCATCTGCTGGGGCCACCTGAGCCTGCAGGGAACACCTCTCCTCTGCCAGCACTTCCTTTCCCTTCACCCACTAGAGGAACATTAAATTGCTGTTGTTGGATAGCTGGCTGTCCAGGAGCTTTCTCTCGGTGCAGAGTGTCTTCAGGCCAACCGGGAAGAGGGCAAAAAGGCTGCTTGCTCTCAGCCACTTGCCCAAGCGTGCGCCGTGGAAGGGAAAGTGGCCAAACGGCCTTTGGCCTTTGGTGCTTCCTGCAGGAATGGTTTTGGTCCTTTCAGGACAGGCGCTCCAGCTCTAGCCCGTATTCCCCCAAGTGAGTTTCCAGGTGCAAGTTCAGACGTGCAGCCCCAGGCCCTCCAGAAATACAAGCTGCCCGCTGCCTCTTCACTTGCCTCAACTCCTGCCTGCGCTCACGGCACCAAAACCAGGCTGTTGTCAGCCAGGGACCAGAGCCCTGTTCCCGCAGGATGCTCTTGCCAGCAGCTTCCAGGACTCTCTGCTGTGCACGCAGCGCTTTTCATGCCCGCTCCCAACAGGCTTTAGAATGCAGAGCACAGCTTGGCTGGCTCTGCTGTTTTGTGGCCATGTCCAAGAGAGACTGGAAGGATGCCCTGCCTCTGCTCTCCCTTGGTTGGCTTTCTGGCTGGCTCTGAGCCTGGGGCTGCCGTTCCTCACTTGTGGGGAGCAGAAGCACAGCTGGGATCCTGGCACTGCCTGGCAGCGCTGCGGGCACCGGCACGGCTGCGTGTCCGAGTCTCGGCCACCGTGCTGCTGCTTCATTTGCCCTTAGGCACAGCCAGAGCTCCCTGCTAAGCCTGGATGCTCTCTGCTTCTGCCCTCTTCCTCATCCTGTGCAGGGATGGAGCACTGCTGTGCTTTCAGGAAACTATTCTTGAAAACTTCCAACATTCCAAGCTCCTTTGCCCTCCATGGATGCTTGTCATGGAATCCCTCACAGCTGACTTCAGAGCATATTCAGGTTGCCTCTTCCAAGATCCAGGGGCTCCAATGTGCTCCGCAAGATCTGGAAGTGCACGGTGCACTGGAACTTCACCTTCAGCACAGGGACCTTTCCAGCCTGACCTGCCCTCGTTCCTCTGGCTCTGTGCACAAAACAGGGCCTGGAAGAGAACAGCAGCAGGGGCCTGTGTGTCCCAGGGCCCCGGGTTTGCTTCAGCTCCACAGGGATGCAGGCAAAGTGAAGAAGCCAAACTGTTCATTAATGGAAGGCAAAGCAAAGGGATGAGCTGGGAGGGAAAAAGGGGATGGGCAGTGTCTGAGGCCTGGAGGGAGGGAGCTGTCAACAGGGAGGGAGCGTGGAGGGAGAAAATGGTGATGGACAGGCTGAGGGCAGAGCTATCAAAAGGGAGGAATAGTGGAGAGAATAAAAGGTGATGGGCAGTGTATGAGGGCTAGAGGGAGGGAGCCGTCTACAGGACAGGCAGGGAGAGGGCTGAAGCCACAAGAACTGTGCCTACCATCAGCTGTGCCAGGACTTCCAGCAGCGCTGAGCGATGATGTCGTCTTTAGTGTCTCCTGATGCTATTCTTGGGATACTGGTTCACTGGATCCAGAAGATGTCCCTAATTCTTGAGCTCTTTGGGGAAACTAGGCTTGATTTTCCAGGTCAGAGCATGATGGGCTGGCACGTTGCCTCCAGGCTTGAAAGACTGCAAGAGGGGAGACCAGAGCCATGGCAACAGCCCAGATCTGCGGGAATCCTACAAGACCTTCTGAACAGGGCCATCCAAGCCAGAAGGGAGTAGGAGACATTGGAATCAGCTGGGAGGTCTTGCTGGAATAAATGAAAAGGGCAGGAGATTTTTTCTCCTTTTTAGTGCCTTTATTAAGGTCAGCTTGGGTGGGGGCTCGATGGGTCATGCGCACGCCGCCGCCACTGCTCCCAGGAGTGGCAGGGAGGAGGAGGATGCAGCTCTGTCCCCTGGTGTGCAGGCAGAGCCGGGGCTTCCGCCCTCACCAGAGCACCAGGAGATTCCCATTTTCGATTTAACATTTGATGTCTTCTTTCTAGCTGACATCTCTGGGTTAGGGTGAGAGGTTCAAAGGTCTAAGCACACCCTGGATTCAGTTGCTTACCATTAGACGTCACTTAGATTGTTTAATTCAGTGCTGGCTCGTTGTTTTAGGGGTTTTCTTTGCTGGACTTGGCCAAGTGTTTCTACATTCGCATCCAAGCTCTGACGTCACTCCCTCCTCACAGTCCCGGGTGCCATTTTCCAGGAAGCAGCAGGGGTGATACCCGACGAAGGGGGATTTCTAACAATTAAACTATTAACAACAGGTAATTAAAGAATAACACTCTTAACAAGAGGTAATTGCAAAATGAAACTATTAACAATAAGTAATTAAAGCTCTAATTTAGTAGCAATTGGTTTAACTTGTTGACTCTAAACCTTTTAAAAATGGACAACTTTTTACTCCTTACACTCAGGACAAAGAAATGGCTGGGGTGGGCAGAAACCTATCCCTAAACTCTGGACCACTCAATGTGTCTATTGTAAGAAAGAAAGGCATTGGAAGAGAGACTGCCTGCAACTCAAAGCCAAGGTGGTTGCAGAACTGAATCAATGCAAGGGTTGGCTGGAGGGCATCCCCCCAGAAAACCCTCTGGTCAAAAGAGAACTGGGGGAAAAGGTGAGGAAAATGAAATGTCTGGTGAATGCGGGTGCAACACATTCTGTATTAAAGTTGGAAGAAATTGATCCTGGTAAAGTTGTGAATGTTGGAGCCACAAGTCAACAGCAGAAGCTATCCTTTCTAAAACCACGATCTTATGAACTGGGAAACACAGTAGGAATACATCAGTTCCTATATATGCCTACGCCCCCAAAACATCTCATTGGAAGGATTTGTTGGAGACATGAGAATGTTGTAACAGGTTCCAACAGGCTGAAATGTAGTTTAGCCCTGGAGGAGTTCAGATCAAAGTCAATGACCAACAAATAATCGTGTTCTAAGTCTAGCTCTCATTACAGCTTTGTCCAAATCAGAAGAGACACAGAAGAAGTTCTTAGTCAGCTTTGTCTTAAAGTCTGGGTGGATGGGACCCCTGGTAAGGCCAAAGCAGAACAAGCTGTAATCATTAGACTTAAACCTGGAACATGACCAATAAGAATTAAACAATATCCACTTAAGGTGGAAAACATAAAAATTGCTAAGCCTGTTGTTGACAATTGTCTAAAATTTGGGCTGTTACTGGAATGTGAATCTGAATAGAACACACCCATTTTACCCATACAGAAGCCTGATGGTTTGAACTACAGTCTGGTTCAATACCTACAGGCTATTAACAAAATAGCTGGAGATCTCCACCCAGTGGTTGCAAATCCATATGCTTTGCTAAGCAAACTAAAAGGTGAATATGGATGGTTTACCATTTCAGATCTCAAGGATGCTTTCTTCTGTATACCCTTGGACCCTGGCAGCCAAAACCAGTTTGCCTTTGAATGGGGAAACCCAGAGACTGGAAGGACAAGTCAATTTACCTGGACTGTAGGGCCACAAGGATTCAACAATAGTCCAACCATATTTGGAAAACACTTTGCTGAGGACCTTGAAAGTTGGGTAAGCCCGTCCACAAATGGAATTGTGTTAGAATAGGTAGATGATCTACTTTTAGCCACTGAAACTTAAAAAGACTGGAATGGACAGTAAGCCTATGAAATGACCTGGGACTAAGTGGATACAAGGCATCCAGAAATCAAGCTCAAATAATCAAACAGGAAGTCATTTACCGAGGATACAAAATATCCCAAGCGCAGCAGGGACTAAGACAGGACGGCAAAGGGACCACCCACGGAACCCCACTCCCTACTAATGCCAAAGAACTGAGAACCTTTCTAGAAGTGACTGGATGCTGTATTAACTGTGGTAGTGGCTGTGGACTGCTGGTTAAGCCACTGTAGCAGCTCTTAGAAGACAATCCCAGAGACCTGAAATGGACACCCCAAAGTAAGAAAGCCTTTCACAAGCTGAAGGAGGAATTGAAAAGAGCACCTGCTCTGGGCTGGACAGATGTCTGGGAACCCTTCCAGCTTTTCTCTTAGGAGAGGCAAGGGATGGCATTAGGTGCACTAGCTCAAACAGTTGGCCCATAGAAGAGAGCAATAGCATCATTTTCAAAACAACTGGATGCAGTAAGTAGGGGACAGCCTGACTGTAAGCAGTTGCTGCTCTTGTTTCAGACATCCAAGGAGCCTGGAAATTCACTCTAGGTCAACAAATATTTGTGTTTATCTCACATCCAGTAGCAGCAATTCTTGACCAAAAGGGTGGGCATTGGCTTTCACCCTCCAGATTCCTTAAATATCAGGCAATGTTGGTGGAACAACGCAGCATTACAAAACAAATCTCTTCTCTAGTTCATCCAGCAGCATTCCCAGCTACTCACTAGACAGACAAGGAGCCTTTGTAGCATGACTGGATCAAAACCATTCAGTCCACTTTATTCCAGCTGCCCAGATCTTAAAGAAACCCCAATTCCAAGAGCAGAATCTCAGTACACAGATGGGAGTGGCTTTGTAAGAGCAGATCAGTGAAAATCAGGATATACAATTAGCACGGAGCAATAGGAGATAGAAGCCCTGCACAAGTCAGCTCAGAAGACAGAGATAATCACTTTAACCCGTACCCTCTGACCAGCCTGAGGAAAAAGGATCAATAGATGAACAGATTCCAAGAATGCCTTTAGAGTAATAGACGCCCATAAAGCAGTTTAGAAAGATAAAGGACTATTGACAGCTCAAGGAAAGCAGTTGAAGCATTCAGAAGAAATCTTAAAATTGCTGCAGGCAGTACTACTGCCTCAAGAGGTTGCAATTCTGCACTGAAAAGGACATCAGAAAGGGGAAACCAACCCCAAAAGAGGTAACAGGTTGCAAAAAGAGCAGCAGAACAAAGCCATGCTGAGATTCAGGCACTAATGCCCAAAGGTAAGGAACAATATGACAGTGATGTATGTCGTATAATCAGAAAGATCTAGAATTAGCAAAGAATTTGCAAGCAGAATGAAAACATTATGTTTTTTCAACTCCTCAGGGATAGACAGTTATGCCAGAAAGAGCATCATGGAAATTAATTAAAGATGAACATAATTGTGTACACTGGGAAGGGGATGCCTTACATAATTATTTGATAAGGACAACAGTAAGATGCAACCTGTACTCTAGTGTAAAGCAGGTAACCCAAGGGTGTGAAATAATGTCTTAGAGCCAATCCACAAACCAGGACTAGAGTTGAGCTTGGCACAGTAGACAAGGGACAATATCCTGGACAGCACTGGCAAGTTGACTTTTCTGAATTACCAAGAAAAGGGGGGTAGAAATACCTTCTGTCTTTAACTGATACCTTCTCAGCATGACCTGAGGCATTCCCAACCCAAACAAATAAAGCCCAAGTTTTCAACATTTTGGTAAACAATATAATGCCCTGGTTCAGAGTGCCTTTAGACATCTCCTCTGACTGAGGACCACGTTTCCTAGCAAATATTGCACAGCAACTTTGCAATAATCTCCAAATCAACTGGCACCTACACACACTGGATTGGCCCCAGGCCAGTGGCCAGGTGGAAAAGATGAATTATCCGGTAAAACAACAGATAGTCAAAACTGTACCAGAGGCCAACATACCTTGGCCCCAGGCCCTACCTTTGGCTTTATAACGGATTTGATAAGACCAAGAACAAAAGAAAATCTGAATCCCTTTGAAATACTGTACAGAAGACCATATAAGCAAAACTAGCAAGGGGAAGATACTGCACAAGTTGGAGAGGGGTATCTCCAGAACCATGTTGTCCAACTAACACAGCAGCTGCAGAAAATAAACCAACACATTTTGAGCAGATGAGCAAGAGGATGCTCCTCTCCACAAATCCAGCCTGGGGACCAGGTAGACCAGGTAGAAAGCCTCTTATCCCAAAATTAAAAAGGAGTCTATTTAGTACTTTTAATCACTTACACAGCCTTTAAAGCTTAAAGCATTCATCTCTTGGATACATTATTCCAGAATTAAAATGCTTTGCAAAAGGCAAGTGGAGTCCAAAAGTGGACCTCAGAAAGAACAGGAGAAACCAAGATGCAATTCACAGCATCATCGTCTTCCCGATACTTCTAATCAGAATCCAAGCCACAGCAGATGACTGTCACTACCATAATGATCTCCTTGGCCTGCAAGATCCTGGTAGATGGAACACTCAAAAATATTCAGGACCTAACTGGCTAAAAGAGATTAAAAAGGTAAAAGCACTTTATGCCCTTTTAAGGACTAATGACTGAGCAGTTAAAGATTGAGGAAAACCTGACTCCATGCCTGCCTTTCTTGTCCCACCTGAAAGCAGGATCTCTGTGGCTTGTAAATTTGAAACTCACAAACCTCGTTCAGAGAAGATTGCTTGAGTGATCATGCGCATCTGCGACCTTTCTAACAAGCAGTGTGTGAATTCATTTTCATGTGAATCCTATCAGGATTTTTGCACTATGCAAATTAAAATGGGAGACTATAACCTAGCACAAGATAGTTGCCTTCTTCTGTGGCGCACAGGTGGGGTGGGAGGACCATCATCACACAGAGATCCAGGAATTGAGCCCGCCAGGAATCCGACCCAACAAATATTGTTTCCAACAGGCAGCTCTTGTGCGACTAGAGTTAGAAATTGTCCTGCTTCTATGCTTAGTACATGGAACAGGTCTCATGCAGGATCTGCTTTTGAGAATTGAATTTCATTCTTGGGATATTCCAGGCCATCAGAAATAGTAACCAATCAAGCTGGAGGGGTAGCCAGGAGCACAATTATCCTGTTAGGGTATATCATGCCCAATTTCATGACCACGTGATGGCAACCCAGATACGCATGGAATCCAATAGCACAGCTACATCCTCTTATGGGCTGAGGTACTCAGAATACTCAACCATTTGTAGTGGGAACTTTGTAAAGCATCCTTTGTAATACTACCAGGGGCCAGTGCAAGGTTTCTGAAGGTTTCTGAAATGCTTGCCTACAGGCAGGCAATGTATCTGAAGAAACCAGTTACCATGCCTTGGGTACTCAACAAGGAGCTAAATGGAATGGATCACACAACAGATATTTAAAATTAAAATCAAAACAAACAACTTTACATCAGCAAACAACTCTGTAGAACGGGACCCATAAATGAAATAATATAGTCTTTCACTCTGGGGTAAGACAAACAAATGAACAATTGTTGCCTCTAAATCCACAGTACTCTCTGAAAAAGCTGGAGGTAAAGATACAAGCTAATGTTTCCAAAATTAAACAGCAATACTGCCCACTCATACAGCAAAGCCTAAAAGAATGGGAGCTGTGGATACATTCCCAGACACCAAATGATAGGTATAAAAAAGACATAAGGGGATGGTTTGGGTCTGAACTGGGAGTATTAAATTCTATTGATCAAGAAGTCTTACTCAAGAAAGTAAGCACTGTGAGCTCTTATATTGGACAGACACAAACTCCTCTCAGATCAACCCTGCTATCATTGCCCATACCCAAAGCCTGGCAGCTAACCTATTAAGCACCCTGGCCAACAATACACAGCAGGATTTTCAAGCAGTTGGTGGCTTTATGGGAACACTACAGGGTGACGTTTCTTTAGCATTTCAATGCACACAAGCTCAGCTGTGTGTGGCTACGGTCTGTAATCTCAGGAGAACTTTAAAAAAGGAGAGCTGGCGAAATTGCCACAAGAATAAGCTAAATCATGGCTAAAAATGAAACCACAAAGCAATTTGAAAAAGACTTCCACACTTGGTTGCAATTGGTCAATTTCACATAGAATGAACAGAACCCTGCAGTCTTTTGTATTTTTGCAGTCTTTTGTAGTTTTCAACACGAAAACTAGAAGCTGGCAAACTGTTCCACAGTTATGGCAGAAGACAGGAGAGTAAGATTGTTTTGGGAACAATGTTTTCAGGACTCTAAAAATAATGTAAAAACTGCTCTGCCACACTCTCAGCTGTTACAGCCCCAAAAAGCACAGGCTGTCTTTGCTCTCAGAGTCACAATTGTGGTGGGATTTCTACCACACCACAGGACAATCAATTTCTGGTTTTCTCCTGGAAATAACTACAGCACTTGTGGGTAGCAAGGCAAACATGTGCCTCTTTTAATGGCCCTTGAAACTGGCCATGTGAAATGAAGTACACAAAGCCAAAGGCCAGCTGAACCTGTGATCTCTGAATGGCTCTCCACATTCTTCCCAGGAAGATGAATGGCAATCACTGTTCTGCCATGGAAACTGCATCTGCTGGGAATGTGGTGTAGAAAATGTGCTTGCTGCTCCTCTCAGAGCCAAAATTCCTACACATTTCTTGTAAGTTCGTCTTAGCTAAGGACAATGTTCAGCTGAGTGAGAGTGAAGCAAAATGGCAATCCAGGAATAAATGTTCCTGTTCACAACATCCTCCATTCCCATGGATGGTTTCTCACTGGCACACAGGAGCAAGGGAGGAACCCAAATGCATCATTGTACACAAAGTCAGACATGTTGAGGGATGAACAGATCTCACAGGGATATGGAAACCTCCCCTGAAAAGCCAGTCCAGGGAGAGCCTGAGGTGTTTTGTGGTTGCAGGCATGAAGATGCTCAGGAGCTTCCACAGATGCTCAGGATGGTGCCTGGATCTCGCTCTGGCAATGCCAGTGGCTCAGCTGAGAGCTGTGGCAATGATTTACACTGCACTGAGAGGGGCCACAGTCCTGCAAGGGTCTTTCATCAGGAGCAAACAGCAGCCTGGAGGGTGGGGAATGCTGGATCTGTAGCAGGGCTCATCCTTCACCTTCATGTGGAGCTGCCCCCAAAGTTGCCATGGATCACTTTTTATTTTTCTCCTGTTGGGTCTATTTTGGAGCAGCTGTTAGATGTGGCTTTTTATGGTGATCCTGTGGGAAGCAGCCATTTGCCTGCTGTGATATCCTCACAACTAATACTAACTCCTCATTGCCTTTGGTTTTATTTGGGGTTTTTTATCTGTTGGATTGGTTTGCGTGGGTTTGTTTATTTGGGTTTTTGTCTGTTTTGGTTTGAGCTTTTTATTTGCTTTTTTATAAATGACTGGTTAAGTTGGCATAGCCAAACTCAAGAAAATGTAAACCAGGCTCAACTTTCCAGAAATTCCTTTTGCCTGGGTTTAGCTGCACCCCCAGGCTCAGGATCACCAGTAGATTTGCAGGTTTTGCTCTGCGTCATCAGCCTGTCCAGACTCTGCTTGGTGTTTCAGAAATGGAGAAGACAGTGGACATTGTGCCAAGCTTCCTTTCCAACAGAAAAACCTGGGTCAGCATGACAGAAAAGAAAAAAAAAAATAAAATTCACCATTTAGTAAGAACAAGTGTCCCACCACTTTTCCCTCCACTGTTACTAATTTTGTACAATTGAGAGGCAAACCTGGGTCTAAAGCTTTCATCTCTCCATAGTTCCTGATACTATTTGCTACCCTTCAGCTTTGACATGCCCTGATCTGACTGACTGCTGTCCAGCCGGGGCTGGGGATGCTCAGCCTGGAAAGAGGAGACGCTGGGAGGCCTCACTGTGGCTGTGCAGGACTGGAAGTGTCCCACAGGAAAGAAAGGGACAGAGTGTTCAACAGGGCCTCTGGTGACAGGACAAGGGGGATGGCTTTCAAGTGCAGGAGGCTGATTGAAGCTGGATCTAAGGGAGCTGCTGTTTTACACTGAGGGTGGTGAGGCACCGGCCCAGGCTGCGCACAGAGGCTGTGGGTGCCCCATCCTTGGGAACAGGGCTCCCCCAAGGCCTGGGGGAAGATTGCTCAGCTTGGAACAAGATGATCTTCAGGGTCCCTTCCAAGCCCAACCATCCAGGGATCCCCGCTGCCCACTTCAGTTGGCCCTGGACTCCTGGGAACTGTGATGTCACATCCCCCGTTCCAGGTGGAACTGCCAGCACCCAGCAAAGAGCACAACTCAGCCACTGGCCCTTGTGTCAGCCCACGCTGCACTCTGCTCCTGTCCACCCCTGCCACCCTTCTTGTCACCTGCTCCCTCCATCAGTCCTGAGAGCTCCCCAGTGCCTGGATTTTGTCATCCACCACTGCAGGATGCTTATGTTTGTCCTGAGGAAGGTATGGTGCCATTCCATGGAGGGGGACACCGCCAGCTGCCCAGGTGGGGTGCAGCTCTGTGGGATGGTGTGGGACAGGGACCACACTCTGAGGTTTTGGCACCTCTGCAGGCTGTCACAGACAGAGAGGAAGAGATGGAGGCGGATATCCAGACTCATCCAAAGGAGGACGTGGAGATGGAGGAAGAGACTGGAGAGGAAGAGATGGAGGTGGATATGGGTGTGGAAGAAGAAATGGACGTGGATGTGGATGTGGAAGAGGAGATGGAAGTGGAAATGGAAGAGTACATTGAAGAAATGGACATCGATGAGAAAGATGAGGAAGAGCCTATGATCTTCGGATGAAGACCAATGCCAGCAGCAGGACAGGCATGTGGTCCCCACAGGCAGAGTGGGTCCCTGCTGCCAGGCTGGAGCTGGGCTGGTCCCTGCTCAGGGACGTGGCACCCCGTGCGCTGGAGTCTGGTGCCATCCGCAGCCTGTCCTGTGCTCGCTCTGGGCCACACGAGCTCCATCCCAGACCCAGCCAGGCTCAGCTCTGGCAGCAAAGTCCCGCTGTGCCAGCATGTGCCAGCCTGGGGGCACATGGAAGAGCCCTCTGTGCCTGATTGGAGTGACCATGGCACACTTGCTTTTTGTCCAGGACTGATGGACATTCCAGACAGGGATGCCACCCTTTTGTACATAGGTTTTACAGTTTGTTGTCTTCAGGAATAGGATTTAGGACTTTTTTTTGTCTTCTGTAAATACGTTTCATATATTTTTACTAGATAGGTTCTTATGTATATAGGTTCCATGGATTGCTCTTGTTAGAAATATTCTTACATTGTAAAAGTGTTCGGTATTGTTGCTGTTCTTCCAGAAATAAACCAATTTTCTTTTTCACATCCCAGTTCTCTTTGCATTTCCTTTGGGCACAGGCCGCATTTGCAAAGTTGTGGTTTCAACTTGCTCCAGGTTTCCAGGGCTGGAGGTCCCTGGAGGAGCTGGCACAGCCACCCCAGGAGTGAGGGTCCCTGTGCACAGAGGGGTCCCACTGACTGAGGTCACCCTCTGCCTGCAGTTTCTCTGGACACACTTGGTAGCTGCAGGGGCAAATCCCAGCGTGTCCTGCCCCATGGGATCCCATGTTGGAGCAGGGCTGAGCCTGCCTGCTCCTGCAGAGCCTCAGCCATGGCTCTTCCCTGGGCAGCCCCAGGGCTAATGAGGGTGCACTGCAACCCCTGCTCCTGAGCACCCAGAGGGGCTGGACCAGCCTGCAGAGCCTCAGCCCTACATGGACCAAGATTGCCCTTGGAAACCCCCTCTGTCCCCAGACTCTGGTACAAACACAACAGGAATTGATCCTCCCAGTTAAAGGTGTTAATTGGCAACAATTTGTCCCTTGGACTTTCTAGCACAGCAAATGTCAGCACTTGGAATCCCTGTTCTGCACTCCCTGGTCAGGCACCAAAACATCTGAACCTGACAGAACATCTTTAATTAGCACCAACCTGCAGAGAGCTATGGGGGAGAACCTACCCCCAGGCACCCAGAGAAACACTTGACATTGATAGTCTGGGGCAAGAGCTGAAATTAAAGCATTCTAATACCAAGAGAGAGGATTTTTATTGCTGAATTCATTCTCCAAGAACAGTAATGAAAGCTTTTGGTGTCCTCACCAGCCACAGATGTGTATTGCCAAGGTTTGCTTCTGGGTTATGATTGATTTTTATTATTCTATTCAGAACTCTGATGCTGTTCCTGGCTAAGGTGTAGAGATGATATTTCAGAGCCAGATGAGCTCAGCACAGCTTCTGCAACACACAATTTCCAGACCCAGACATTCAGACCATGCAAACTGATACTTTTTCATCTCTGTGCAAAGATCAGCATTAGGACATCACTGACGTACCACACACTTCTCAGAGCTGTCCCTTTCATCCAGCTCTCCCCAGTCACTTCACAGACTTCACTCCAAGCAGTTTATCTCTGAGAGAGTTCAGTGGCATATGGGATTTTAATAAAGCCTCTTATTTGGCCTTATCATAAAGCAGAGCAATAGGGCTCAGGAGCTCAGTCCCTGGGTAGGGACCGGGTGCCCGAAGCTGGCTCGCTCATGCCAACGCCGCGGGGCTGCCATCTAGCAAGCATGGTGGTTATCAGCTCTATAGTGATTGCAAGCTCTCAGGATTTCAGCTCTGCTTGCTAGGTAGTGGTGCCCTGGGCTGGAGGCTGCAGCAGACGGAGAGAGAGGAGAAGGAGAAGGCGCAGGCTGTTCCACGGAGATGGCTTTGTTTGGGAAGGTCCGTGAAGGGTCTCTGCTCTTCTTCTTTCTCCCCTAATGGGGTACAGTATGCTTCTTTTATAGGGTTGGAAAGGATCCAAGCTTGACCAATGGTAAGGGGTTAACATGACATTGCCTTATAGGGTTACAGAAATAGGTTAAGGGGTGGAGGACAGGAAAACAGGAATTTTCTTTTGCTGTTTCAGCATTCCTATTGTTCATATCCTCCATGGTGCTTTTCCTAAATCTATGGGGTTTACTACAACTCCACTTTCTGTTTTTACAAAAAAGGCGTTCGTTATCGTTCTTTTGAAACAGTGAACAAGGCACGAGAACATAGCTAACACAATAACAACTACAAGGAGAATCAACAACATTCCCTTAACAAGGATGCAGCCCATCCTGTTAATCCCCATTGCCCAAAAAGTTCATTGACCCAGTCTGGGATTCTTTCTACTTTCAAGTCCTTCACGAGATCTTTCAGTTTCTGGATGTTCACATGGATGGATTCTGAGCGTGAAGAGAGGTTGAAGCAGCACATCCCTTCGAAGTCTTCACAGCCGTGTCCATGGGCAAGCAGCAGGAAGTCGATTGCTGCTCGATTTTGGAGTGAAGCATGTCTTGTGGTTTCTTCTTCCTTTAAGAGATCACTCAAGGCTGCAGATGTAGCGTTAGCTTGTTTACTGAGCCAGCACCCAAGGTGATTGATTTCACCGAGGGCCTTAGCTGCAGCTACCCAGGGTAAGAACAGGGAGACAGCAATCTTTTTTGGTTTGTTCCAATCGTATAATTTAGGATCGCAATTTTCATCAAATTCAGTGTAGGACCTTTTTTGTCGTTTTGATTTGCTTTCTTTTTTCCAATTATGTAACAGGGTGATGTTTGGTGTAAGGGTAGAAAGTTTTCCAAGGGTACAGGGACCTCCCTGGAGTTGGGAGGGGATCCCAGCCCATGCTCTGTCACCACAGATGAGAAACATTCCCTTGGGTAATACTTTGGGATGGAGAGAGGACACAGAAATCACGCGAGCCGTGTAATTGCACCAATCGTGAGAGTTATAGGCTTTGTTAATAGGTGATATCTCTTTTCAATATGTGTTTTTGTTCTGGTCAATTTCTGCCCAATTGTTTTTTGGACGTCTAAAGTAAAATTTGACGCAGTATGTGGCCTTGGAGGACCCCAACAGATCTAATTCTTGGGATTCCTCTCGAGCATCTGGCAGAATTTTTGTCCACTCGTCCCAAGTATCAGCCACATTGGGTCTCTTACCTGTGGTGCGGAGGATCTCTGAGTTATAGACAGGCCAGTCATCTGCTACAAAGGGAATTCCTACTAGACATGTGGAAAGTGGATTATCAATGCTTCCCATGGACAAGCACATGTTGTCCTGTTTTAATGTTTTTGCTAAGGTTACCCAAACATTATGGCTGGGCTGTGGGCTAATCCAGCTGAAGGCACGCGGTATGGTGAAGAACATCCAGGCAGCAGTGAGGACAGCAGCAATGGAGATATTTTTCATCTTTGGGCAGGAATAGGGCTTCTGATAGGGAATATAAGCAGAATTTGTTATCTTTATGATGAGAGGGTTTTCTGCCTTTTTCTTTTCTTGTTCCCCTCCTCCCCCCCTTTTTCTTTTAATTTCTAAGCTACACTATGGGAGGAGGAGTGGGTAGAGGGTTAAGAGGTTTTAAAAGGTTAGGGAGGGGGAATAACAGGGGTTTTTTTGTTGGTTTTTTTTTTTCTTTCTTTAAATACAAAAAAAAAAAAAAAAAACAGTGTAACAACATATAGTTCAGAGAACACTTTTGTGTTAAGGCTATCTATGGTCTGATGCAGCAGACTGTTGTTTAGCTTTTCAGTTTTATCTGCTGTCTTGTAATGGGGCGGTCCGTTCTTGTGTTCGTGGGTATTTGGCAACGTCTTCGTCTCCAGGCAGAGCTGGTTTGGTTTTGAGGTGGTCTTGTGTTTGCCTCAGGAGAGTTCTTGTCCCCGTTTGCAGGAGTAGTGTTCTCAGTGCCTAGGTATGGCTTTATGTTTTTTCCTGGGTACCACCTCGGACCGGATGGTAGTAGCACGCACGCATACCCTCTACCCCAGGTAATCAACTGGTGAGGCCCAGAAATTTGGTGTGTTTCAGGGTCCTTCACGAGCACAGGTGGTTTCTCAGTGAGCTTTGCTTGGGTGGTATTTGCAAAGTGGCGAAGTATTGGTGGGTCAGGCTCTGATGCTGTACAGTTCAGGAAGTTGATGACGTAGAGAGCCTTGCAAAGTCTTTCCACTGGAGATGTGATTCTCGTGTCTCTGTTCTGTTGATCGAGGACTCTTTTGAGGGTTTGATGTGTCCTTTCCACGATGGATTGTCCTGTGGGGTTTACAGGTATGCCGGTCTTGTGTGCTATTCCCCATTCATTGAAGAACTCCTTTAACTTGCGGGAAGCGTAGGCTGGTCCATTATCTGTTTTAATCTCTTTTGGTACACCCAGGGTGGCAAAAGTGAGGAGAAAGTGTTTTATTGTGTGCATGGTATTTTCTCCTGCATGTGATGATGCAAATACTGCTCCTGAAAACGTGTCGACTGATACATGCACGTATTTTGGCCTTCCAAAAGGTGCAAAGTGAGTTACATCTGTCTGCCACAGCTGGCAGATATTCAGACCTTGGGGATTGACTCCTGTCCCCATGGATGGTATCTGATAATTCTGGCAGTTCAGACATGTAGCCACGATAGCCTTTGCCTGATCCTTTGAGAGCTTAAACATTCTCATAAGGGCAGGTATATTTTGATGAAAAAACGCGTGTGACAACTCTGCCTGGGCAAGGATGTTAGGAACATTAGCAGTTTCTGCTGCCATTGCTAATGCATCCACTTTCCTGTTGCCTTCTGCAACAAAACCTGGGAGGTCTGTGTGTGACCTCACATGCATTATATGGTAAGGTTGCTTTCTGTGGGAGATTAGGTATATTAATTTAGAGAGCAGTTGGTACAACTTTGGATTAGAGACCTCTTTGAGAAGAGCATGTTCTGCTCTCATCGCTATCCCAGCGACATAAGCTGAATCTGTAACCAGATTGAAAGGCTCGTTTTTAAACTTTTCAAAGGCTCTGACAATAGCTGCTAATTCTGCATTCTGTGGAGATCCCTCCACTATTTGTATGTCAGAGTGCCAATCTTGTGTTTGGGGGTCTCTCCATGTAACCACCGACTTGTGGGAAGACCCTGAGCCATCTGTAAAGAGGGTTAGAGCCTTGAGAGGTTTTCTACTTTGGATTTGTTTTGGAATCAAATGGAAGGTTACATCAGGGTTAAAAAGTTTGTGTTTTGGGATCTTAACTGAAATTTGGCCCATGTAGCTATCCAGGGCAAACTGGAGGCTTTCATTGGTCTGGATCAAATCCTCAAAGTCTGTAGGAGTTATTGGTAAGTATATGCATTCAAACTCACAACCTGAAAGAGCGAAGGTGAGTCCTTGCCTTTTTTATTAAATTTGCTATGACCTCCTGGTAGGTGGTGAGTGTCTTTGTAGGCTGGCTATTTGTAAAGACCCATTCCAGTATCAACAAAGGGTCTCGAAGCTGGGACTCCCATTGGAAAATCAGTCCATGGAATCGAGGTGCTTTTCCCAGGATGATGAACTGGAAAGGCAGACTGGGCTCAAAGTGATGGGCTTTGCGTGAAGACAGGGCTTCCTGGACTTTGGTGATGGCACTTCTGGCTTCTTCTGTGAGAGTGCAGGGAGAGTCCAGGTCCTTAGGTCCGCGAAGAAGGTTGAACAAGGGAGCAAGGTCCTCTGTTGTAATTCCTAGCAGTGGACGTACCCAGTTGATGGATCCGCACAGGCTGTGTAAGTCCCTGAGGGTTTTTGGGTCGTCATTTATGGTGAGCTGCTGAGGTACGATGGTTCTTTCCCGGATCTGGACTCCAAGGTAAGTCCATGGCTTGGTGTACTGGATTTTGTCCTCACGAATCTCCATTCCTGCCTTTTCTATGGTTTCAATAGTCTTTTTAACTGTTTTGTCCAAGTAAGCTTTGTCTGAAGCACATACCAGGATATCATCCATATAGTGGTGGATGATAGCATCGGGGAATGATTTCCGAATAAGAGACAGGATGTGAGCCACGTACCACTGGCAAATAGTTGGGCTGTTTTTTAGTCCTTGAGGAAGATAACGCCAATGATATCTTTTGAGCGGGGCCTCCTTGTTAAGAGAGGGAACGGAAAAAGCAAACCGTGGAGCATCCTCAGGGTGCAGAGGAATGCTGAAGAAACAGTCCTTAATGTCTATGATAGCAAGTGTCCAGTCTCTAGGCAGCATCGATGGGGAGGGCAGGCCAGGCTGGAGGGGGCCCATGTCCTCGATGACCACGTTGATTCTGCGAAGGTCGTGGAGGAGCCTCCACCTGTTTGTCCCAGGCTTTGGTAGAACGAAGACTGGAGAGTTCCAAGGGCTATTGGACTCTACTATGTGGCCTTTTGCGAGCTGTTCTTCCACGAGGGTGTTTAGGGCGCGCAGTTTGGCTTTATTGAGGGGCCACTGTTCAATCCAGATTGGCTTGTGACTTTTCCAGGTGAGACGAGGGGTTTCTGGCAGCGCGCTTACCTCAGTGGCCCCGATTAGAAATCCTGAGTGGGAATACGGAGGGAAGCTCCCCACTGGGATAGAACATCTCTGCCCCAAAGGGTGATGGGAGCCCTTACCACGAATGGACAAATGGTTGCCAGCTTGCCTTCAGGCCCTTCCACAAGGATGTTGTTCTTGCTTCTCATGGACACTGTAGCTCCACCAATCCCTGAAATCATGCCTGCAACAGGTTGTAGATCCCAGTGTGCTGGCCATTCTGAGCGGGCGATGATGGTCACATCAGCACCGGTGTCCAGCATCCCTGGCAGGTGGGTCTTCTCGCCTTTGCAGGTGAGGCCGCACTCAATGGTACGCTTGGAGGGTCCCAAGGCTATGTAGGCTTGTGCCCACATAGCTGTAGGGTTGAGAGGAATCTGTTCCCTGTGATCCTTTGGGAGTAAAAAGGCTTGTACTATTGGAGTTCCCTTTGAAAGAAAAAATGGTGAGTCTATGCAGTATACCTGGACAAGAATCTCTTGTCCTGGCTGCACTGTCAGCACTTCTGGAACAACGAAGATCTCCTTTGGGCTATTAAGAGAGTCACCTATAATTAAAATGTGCGAAGGACCACCTTTTGGCCCATATTTGCCTGTGGGAACACGGTGAACATTCTCATTATTAAAGTCAATGGACAAAGCAGTTACCAGTTGACGGCGGGTTCCCATCTGGGTTGCCCCGTGGGTTGGATCCTCTTCTTGTGGTCCGGAACGTCCTGGGTTTGTGCGGGGTTGGGTCTGGGTGGCCTTTGATTTGTTGTCAGCGCCCGGGGCTCGACCGGGCTGCGCAAGAAGTTTCCCGAATGCTGCTGGTAGTGCTGCTAATTCTGGGGTCTTTGGTAATTGTTACGGTGGTATTGGGGGTGTGATCTCTCTGGGCAGTCCTTTATATAATGTCCAAGATCTCCACAGTGGTAGCATTTAGCTTGGTCTTTAGAAGCTATTACTGCATATGCACCAGAAACTCCTTCAGCAATACCTTTAGCAACTGCTTGGGCCACTGTATTTTCAGTGGACATGTGACGTGTACAGCATTCCAGCATTTGCTCTATGGTGGGGTCTGTATCCATGGGTAGAGACCTCAAAATGGCTTTGCATTTTTCATTAGAGTTACACAAGGCAAGTTTACATAAGAGTTCCTTCTTTGCCTCTGTGCTCTCTATCTGTTTCTTCAGAGCATCTCTAAGTCTGTCCACAAATTTGATAAAACTTTCCTCTGTCCCTTGTTCAATAGTAGAAAAATGCATTGTTGGCATTGACTCATCATGCACAAGAAGTAAAGAGGTTTTTGCTGCGAGAGCGATGTCCTGCAGTGCCTCTTTATTCAAAGTTTCCAATTGGTCTGCTGGTTTCTGTAAGTCACCTTCACCAGCTAGTTGGGCTACCGTAAAATTCGTCTTATTAGCATCCGCAGAATATGAATCTGATAATGTTTTAAAATGTCTTTTCCAATGCCTGTCCCATAACAAATATTCTGCTGGGGACAGGAGGCAGTGTGAAATATTTTTTACATCGTGGGGAAGTAAGACATGTGCTGAGAACATGGCTTCTAAGAAATTTCTAAAAATATGTGAGCTTCGCCCATGTTCTTTGGCTATATTTCTTAATTGCACTAGTTCCTTGTTCGAGTTAGCTTTCCACGTCTTTATAGCAGACTCGCCACCATTCCGTCCTTGCTTATATTCTACTGGGAAAGCATTAATTTTCTGTGCCAGCTCCCAGTCTCCAGCCTTTATCGCTTCTACTTTGATAAGAGCCCATGGATCTGTGTGGATCGTATCAGAATCAGATTCACTGCAAGAGCTCTGGTCCTCTGAGGAGGACTGAGGGGGTGTTGCTATCAGTGACTTGCACTTTTTTCGTTTAGAAGCGTTTTTCAAAGGTTTCAATGGCTGGGGGGGAGACATGGCATGACCTGGGTAGGGGGAGGTGCCAATGGAGCTGGGATCGCAGCACAGCATGCACAGGACTGGGTGGGGGGGGTAGCGCCTTGTGGGGTGTCTGGGATTCCGTTGGGGTGGCATTGAGGGTGGGTGGGGGGTTGGGGGGACGCGTGGTGGGGGCAGGGGGGCTGGGCGGGGTGAGGGTGCGGGCATGGGGGGAGTGGGGGTGAGCAGGCAGTGGTACCGGTCTGAGGTGCCGCAGTTACGGGGTGGGTTGGTGGCACTGTGCTTGTGTGAGGTCCCCCTGCTGTGGCAGGCAGGGAGCAGGGGGAGGGGGCGGGGATGGACCCGGGCTCGGGAGCGGCGGGGGTGAGGCTCGGGGAGCCCTCGGGAGGGGCCGGGCCGGTCAGAGCCGGGGCAGGGGGAGCGGGGGCGGCGGGTGCGGCGACGGGAGGGACGGTGGGGGACACCAGCGCGAGGGTGGGGGGGCCGCAGCGGAGGGGGGCAGAGCCGACGCAGGGGTGGAGGGGGCGGCAGAGGCAGGAAAAGGGAGCCCCGGGACCGGAAGCAAGGAGGAAGCCGAGCCGGGGGTAGGGGGGATGTGTGGAATTACAGATAAGAGAGGATTCGCGGAGTTGGGCGGCGCAGGTCCCGCAGGGGTGGAGAATGTGGGAGGGGGAACTGTGGTGGGCAGCGTAACCTCTGCTTTAGGAGTAACGGAGGCGAGATGGGCTTTAGGACCGAAGGGGTGGTGTGAGATATGCAAGTGACATTCCTCTGAGTCCTTATCAATCTTGTTAGTATTTGAAGAGGAAGTGTCTGTTACCGACTACAAAATCTTTTCTCTGTTAAATCTTTCAACGGTTTTAGTTATTATATGGAATAAAGGCAAATAGTTAGTTACAGAGAAATCCTGGTTTGTTTGGGAGATATATATTGTGCTCCTGATCATATCCCAAAACGAATTTTCAATGACTGCTTTCTTATCAGTATCAGGGTATTGCGAAATAATCCAAGTTACAAATTTTTTAAGGTTAGTTTTTGAGAGCTTGCCTTTAGAAAAGAAGTTGTTAGCAGATAAGATTTCTAAAATAGTTAAATATCTCTCTCTCTCGGTTTTACTTAGTTTTAATGTACTAAAAATTGTACCCATGTTAATGGTTAGCCCTTCCAGCAGAAAAAACATGAAAAAAAAGGAAAAAAAAACGAAAAAAAAGTTTTGGAGCCCCGAAGTTATGCACGCAATATTAGCTAATACTTACACTCCCTGGGGTCCAAGATCTGTGGAAGGAGTCTGCTGCGTCAGTTCTTCTCGGAATTTTCTGCCGTTCAGATGTAAGTTTTGAGTGTTGAACTGACCCTCTTGGGGAAAGGATTTTCTAAAACGAAAAGTCCCTTCACAGAGGGAGCGGCTTCCCGAACAGGCAATCACAGAAAACCCCGGGGGGGCTTCGTTGCTCAACCGACGGATATCGCCTCTGGGGGGGTCCGAAGTCCGAAGTAGTTGGGCCGCCACTTTAATAAAGCCTCTTATTTGGCCTTATCATAAAGCAGAGCAATAGGGCTCAGGAGCTCAGTCCCTGGGTAGGGACCGGGTGACCGAAGCTGGCTCGCTCATGCCAACGCCGCGGGGCTGCCATCTAGCAAGCATGGTGATTATCAGCTCCATAGTGATTGCAAGCTCTCAGGATTTCAGCTCTGCTTGCTAGGTAGTGGTGCCCCGGGCTTGAGGCTGCAGCACACGGAGAGAGAGGAGAAGGAGAAGGCGCAGGCTGTTCCACGGAGATGGCTTTATTTGGGGAGGTCTGTGAAGGGTCTCTGCTCTTCTTCTTTCTCCCCTAATGGGGTACAGTATGCTTCTTTTATAGGGTTGGAAAGGATCCAAGCTTGACCAATGGTAAGGGGTTAACATGACATTGCCTTATAGGGTTACAGAGATTGGTTTGGGGTGGAGGACAGGAAAACAGGAATTTTCTTTTGCTGTTTCAGCATTCCTATTGTTCATATTCTCCATGGTGCTTTTCCTAAATCTATGGGGTTTATTACAGGGGAGCAGCTACAAATCCCAGCCCCGCAGCTACAATCCGTCACCGGGCTGCCCAGGGCTCTGCTCCCTGTGCACACCAGGGGCAGCGGGGGCACAGCCCGGAGACCTTTCGGGGACACGTGGCGGATCCGTGGCCAGCACCTTCCGCCTGAAGCCATTGTCTCCCGCTCCCTCCTGGCCATGGCGAGAGCCGGCCGGCATGGCCCTGGCAGGAGGCTTTCCTTGGATTCCCTCCATTTGGCTTCTGACTGTGGCCCTGTTCCTCTCTCTTCCAGCTCTTCAAGCCCTCAGGGAAGACGAGAGCCCATCCTGCATGAACACATGGATTCAGATGAAATTCCAAAGAAGATCTGCAGAACTTCGTTTGTCTCCTGGACCAGATGTACCTGTACCGGCCTCCTTCGGTGATTTCCAGTTGGGACCGCCTGCAGCTCCAGGCACAGCTCTGGCTGCTCTCAGCTGAGCCTGTGTGAAGCTCCAGCAGCTCCTGCCATCTCTCTCCCTGTTGGCAGCTCCTTCCCTGCAGCCCTCAGGCCCTGCCCATGCCCTTTTATGCCTCCCAGCTCAGCCCTTCGCTTTGCTTTCCCTTAATAAACTGTTTGTGTTTTTCACTTTACCCGCGTCTCCGTGGAGCTGAAGCGGCGCGAAACCTGAGCCTGGGGACACGCAGGGCCCTGCTGCCATTCTCCTCCCCGCTGTGTTCCGTGCATGGACAGAGAGGAACAAGGGCAGCTCAGGCTGCAAAGGTCCCTGTCCCGCTGCTCCAGCTGCACAGCGGCGTGGAGGTAAAGGGCGTGCTGAGCATGCTGAAGGGGAAAAGGACCCCGGGTTTTAGAAGAGCCAACAAGAGTGTGCTCCGAACCCAGCCGCGAGGGATTCCAGTGCAGGCATCCGCCGAGGGCAAAGGAGCTTGTAATGGCGGAAGTTTCCACAAAGAACTTCTGAAAGCACAGCGATGCTCCATCCCTACACAGGGAGAGGAAGAGGGCAGGACAAGAGACCACCGTGGTGGTTTTTTTGTTGTTGTTTTGGGGGATTTGGGGTTTTTTTTTGTTTGTTTTGGTTTTTTTGGGGTTTTGGTGGTTTTTTTTTTTGCTTTGTTTTTTTTTTTTCCCGGTTGCTTTGGCTTTGTCTGATACTGATGCTGAGTTTTGAGGTTGGTTTGTTTTTTGGGGTTGGGGGGCTTGTGGTTTGGATTTGGGTTTTCTTGGGTTGCCCCCCACCCCCCAGACCCTCCCCCGCCCCTTTTTCTTTTCTCCTTTCCTGAAAGAATGGCTCTTCTATTTGCTTGGAACGAGAAACTTATCCGGAAAAACAAACCAACAAAAAAATTGGCCAATTTTATTTCTTTTCCTTTGGTATCGGAAGCACTCCCAGCCGAGCCAACAGGCAAGCCGAGCCCTGTGCTCTGCCTGCTGACATGCTGAACTGGCCAAACAGTGCCCACACCACCCACCCCCCGCCCTACCCCGCCACGCCCTCCTGGGACCCTACCCAGGCTGGCCCCCCTGGCCCCGATGCGGCTCGCCCCGCCCCGCCCCTCCCTGGCCCACCCTGCCTGCAGGTACTGGCGGCGGCTGCCGCCGGCACCACCGCCAGCACACAGGCGCTGTGTGTGGCTGTCGGGCGGGTTGTTTCACGGTCCGCAGAGGTCTTCGGCCCTTGACGTGACTCTAGGGGGCTGTGGGGGCTCGGTGCCAAGGCGCCAGGGCCCAGCACGAAGCCACCGGCCCTCATCCGCACAGAGACAGAAACAGTGACACACCCCCCCCCCCCCACTCCACAGGCTCACACCCCTGCAGGCTACGGCCAGCCCTGCAGGCTACCACACCACTGCGCGTGCAGGCACGCGCGGCCAACCATCCCCGCCCCCTCCCTACCCCCCACCCACCTCCCCCTACGCCCCTGCCACCCGCACCCGCCCGCCCATAGTCATGCACTCTCTCACGTGCCCTCTCTCCCTGCCCCTGCCCCTGCCCCTGCCCCTGGCCCTGCCCTCTCTGTTGCAGCTGCAGCCGCCCATCGGTGTTTGGGGGCGCCCCACCCTCCCCCATAAGCCTCCCTGGCACCGTCTGCATACTTTTCCCGCTTGCTAGGGGGCCGTAGGCTAAGGCCGGCCTGAAACATCAGGTCTACGCAATGGCCTGGGACAACAGGTCTACCCTGGGGCCAGGGACAACAGGTTTACCCAAGGGCCTGGGACAAAATGTCTACCCGGGGGCCTAGGACAACAGGTCTACCCAAGGGCCTGGGACAACAGGTCTACCCAGTGGCTGGGCTGCCTTAGGCGAAGGCCAGCCCAGGCACAACAGGTCTACCCCAAGGGCTGGGCTGCCTTAGGCAAAGGCTGGTCCGGGACAACAGGTCCACCCAAGGGCCTGGGACAATGGGTCTACCCCGGGGCACCCAGGCGGCCATGGCCCAAGGCTGGCTGTGGACGACAGGTCTACGCAGTGCCTGGGCTGCCTTGGGCGAAGACCGGCCCGGGGACAACAGGTCTACCCAGGGGCTGGGCTGCTGTAGGCAAGGGCCTGCCCGGGACAACAGGTCTACCCCCACCACTGGAGACGGCAGGAAATGGGTACCCCGCCACACCCGCACCACGCACCTGCGCACAGGGGTCTTTGGGGAGACCCGATGCCGCCGCCACCGCCTACGCCTGTGCGGCCAAGCCCCTGCCCCGCATCTTGGGCCACGCACGGCTGTAGCCAGGGTGGGGTGGGGCCTCTCTCTCTTTCGGCGTGGGCGCTCAGAGCGCGCCCACACCCGTGGCACGCGGCCCTTCACTTGGTGCCCAGCCCCCGGATCCCGTGGACGGGTGGGCAGCCAGCTATCGCGAGCCCCCCGAGGCGCCAGCGGCACTGCGGTATTGCTACGTCTAGGCAGGATTCTTAGAGGCGTTCAGTCATAAGCCCGCAGATGGTAGCCTCACACCAGTGGCTCCTCAGCCAAGTGCACGCACCAGGGGTCTGAACCTGCGGTTCCTCTCGTACTGAGCAGGATTACTATTGCAACAACACATCATCAGTAGTGTAAAACTAACCTGTCTGACAACACTCTAAACCCAGCTCACGTTCCCTATTAGTGGGTGAACAATCCAACGCTTGGTGAATTCTGCTTCACAATGATAGGAAGAGCTGACATCGAAGGATCAAAAAGCGACGTCGCTATGAACGCTTGGCCACCACAAGCCAGTTATCCCTGTGGTAACTTTTCTGACACCTCCTGCTTAAAACCCAAAAAGCCAGAAGGATCGTGAGGCCCCGCTTTCACAGTCTGTATTTGTACTGAAAATCAAGATCAAGCGAGCTTTTGCCCTTCTGCTCCGCGGGAGGTTTCCGTCCTCCCTGAGCTCGCCTTAGGACACCTGCGTTACGCTTTGACAGATATACCGCCCCAGTCAAACTCCCCACCTGACGCTGTCCCTGGAGCGGGTTGCGGCCGGCGCGCACCGGCCGCTTGGCGCCAGAAGCGAGAGCCCCCCTCGGGGATCGCCCCCCGCCTCAGCGGGTAAGTGAAAAAACGATCAGAGTAGTGGTATTTCACCGACGGCCGGGATGCTGGCGGGCAGGTCGCCCCGCACCGCTGAGCGTGCGCCCGGCCTCCCACTTATTCTACACCTCTCATGTCTCTTCACAGCACCAGACTAGAGTCAAGCTCAACAGGGTCTTCTTTCCCCGCTGATTCCGCCAAGCCCGTTCCCTTGGCTGTGGTTTCGCTGGATAGTAGGTAGGGAGAGTGGGAATCTCGTTCATCCATTCATGCGCATCACTAATTAGATGATGAGGCATTTGGCTATATATCAAACACATATAAATAATATATGTCCCTTTTCTGGGTTAAGTAAAGGTGGCCCGTCCACCTTGGACAAATCCGGTTAAGCGGTACAAGTCCGGTAAGATTGGTCCGACTCAGGTGGTATTTGACGCGTTGGGAATTAAAGTTCCTGTCCCTACCCACTATGAGCTACCTAACTGGCTTGTGGCTGCCTTGCGAACCTAGCTACCATCTAGTTTATTAAAATATAAAAGTAATAAGCATACATCTATAAATCAACATTGCTACAAAAGATCCCCCCAAGATACAAAATAGTAAAATGCAAAAACCAAGAGGTACAAGGTACAAAAATACAAAAATGTCTATCCTATACATTTGATTTCCTAGCGCTACTGGCAAACATATGTACAATGTCCACAGATGAGATGAGCGCGTCCGTGGATAAAGTCCTTGCAACAGTGATCTGCCTCGATCTGGGAAGTCCAAGAGTGTCCAAAAGTTCAAAGTTCCCCTTGTACCACTGCCCCCGCGCTCCAAGGGGAAAACCCATAAAAACAACGTCCTTAGCGTTGGTGAGGCTCCGCACTTCGGTTTCCAAATGTTTGTACTTGTTCACCTTCTCCACGGCAGCTTCCTCCAGTGTCGTCTTTGTCAACTTGAAACGTACTGTCACATCCCCAACAAGTGCATGGTCCTCTTTCATGAATATCAGGTCCGGTTTGTACAGTTCCTTGGTGGCATCCCTTATGTGCAGCTCCTTGAACACCACCCAGTCTCTCTTTTTCGCCTCCTCAATAAGCCTCTCGCCAATGCGATTGTGCCTCTTGATTCTGGCATCCTTCGTCACTGGGCAGAAGCCGATGATGTGGCCGCGGGTCTCAAGGTCAGCCTCGCAGTGTCTACAAAACTTAACACAGTTATCTCCCCTCCCCTGCGTGAGAAATTCCCTCGTGGGATAAACATTGGCCCTGAGCTGTAAAGCAGTGAGGAGTTTCCTGTGAGGTATGCGTCTATAATATTGAAGCCAATTATTACTAATTGTGTCCCCCTTAAAATTTTTTACTTCACGGCCTTGGGATTCCAATTTTGTCCACTTTTTAAACTCCTTTCTTCTCCAATCACATGGTTTGGGGAACTTACTTTTAGGGTTCGGTGCTTCTGACTCCGAAAGTTTCTGCAGTCGCGGGTGGTACAGACGCCGGTAGTGCATCCCAAATTGACGGCATCGCCGCTCTCTTCCCTCCAGCTTGAATCCATAGTTTCTCATACATCTTCTCCATCTCAGCTTTCTCCAGGAAGGTCTTCATCGTCTCGTCCGGAGACTGTGCAATGTGATGCAGTCTCCAGGCCTGCACACTGGGAATCAGTCCTGCCAACTTGGTGACGCCCAAACCGCTGTCCCTCGTGCTCGAGTACAAGATGGCATCACCCGTGCACGGAGGCAGGTGCATCCAGTCCTTAACCGCTGTTCGGATCTTCAGGTCAAGGGCTTCAAGGGCCCCTGTTTTCATCTCTGAGTGGTCAGCCAGGTAGGTCAGTCGAGGAATGGTGTATGTTTTGAGGATGTCAAGTTTTTGCAGAGGTTTAAGTGGGGCTCGGTCAATGCGTTCGAGCCAGACGTCTAGTTTTGCGGAAAGGTCGGTTTTTGCAAACCCAGTCCAGGGGTCGATCTGCAGGCCGAGGTATTTCTCCGATTCCCCAGGGTTAATCATGTTCACGGGTGTGCCGTTGATGGTCCATGCAGCGCAGTTGTTGACGGTGTAGGAGTCTTTTGTGGGCTTGATGTAGAAGCCGTGGCACTTTTGTCCCTGCGTTTTGAGACCTGTGAGAACGCAAAAGGTCTCTAGTATCTTGATGTTGATGTTCATGTTCTCCCAGGAGTCGCTCAACAAGACCAGATCGTCAGCAAATGCCATGGCAGTTATCGTACGCTCTCCACGATGGAATCCTTTGCCACTCTCTTCCAGCTTGCACAACAGGGGGTCCATTGCCAGGTTGAATAGAAGGGGTGACAGCGGATCACCCTGCTTCACTCCAACCCGGATCTGGATTTTGTCCGTGTGCGTGTTCTTCTTGACGGTGACATACGTACTGATGTCCTTGTACATATTGTCCACCAGTCCGACGACGTGGGGATCCACTCTCCGTTGCTGTAAAACGTGTAAGATGTGCTGGTGGCTCACGGGGTCAAAAGCCTTAGCAATGTCCACGAATATAACACCCAGTGGTCTATGTTCATTTTTGGCAGTCTGAATTATAGTTTGCAGGAGCTTCAGGTTCTCAGAACATCCCGCCTCACTGATGAAACCTCTCTGCCTTGGGTTGAGGGGGCACGCCTTAGTCATCCTCGCCGTCACGATCCTGGAGAACAGCCTCAGCAAGATGGAACCAATTGTGATGGGTCTCTAGTTGTTGATGTCCTTCAGGTGCTCCAATTTTGTCAATTTGGGGATCAAAACAGTCCTGCACCCCCTCACCATGTCCGGGATGTCACCAGATGTTAGCCACAGGTTGAAGAGCTCAGAAGTCCGGGCATACCCGGGATCCATCTTCCTGATGTCCCCAAGGGCAATCCTATCTGGACCTGGTGCTGAGCCCTTGCTCATTTCCCGCACGTTCTTTTCAATTTCTTTGGCTGTAATTAAGTCCCTGAAGGCCTTATGGTGGGGCTTCCCTTTAATTTCAAAGTCTCCAAAGACTCTCAAGTCTCACACCAAACTGTCCAGGTGTTTCCCATCTGGCCTTGAATACCGAATAAATTTCACTGGGTGATATATCACAGGACAGACATTCGATGTCGTCCAAAATGATCTTCGCTAATTTCCCCATCTAGATGGAATAAACGCTGAAAGCGGAGGTAGTTACCTCTTTTGATCGCTCTGTCCTTCATCCACTTCTGAAACTGTTTTCTTGGCTGCTCCTCTCGAGTTTCCTTTTGCT